>NC_054068.1:22578178-22744677 GCF_017639655.2 Falco naumanni | reverse complement strand
ACACTTTAGTTTTCAAAGCAAAATACCTGATTTATTTTTGAAAATAGATGGCCACAGAAGAGGCATCCAGCAGGCTTGCAAAAGCAGGTGCTGCATGAGCCATGCCTGTCGCTGCCAGTGAGACACAAATAGAAGGGCGCAGGGAAGGAGGCAGCAGAACCATCACCATATTCTGCAGCTTACTGCCTGCCCCTTGAAAAACTGCTCTAACCAACAGCAAGAACAATAGATCTAAAGCGAGGGCTAAATTCAGAGCTCATCCTCTGACTAACCTTGGTTAATTTTAAATGGCAAGAATTCACGAATGGAAGAAACACAACACATACTGACTTTTGCTGGCGTACTTGATGATTTTTAGGCAAGAATATCACAGCTAACTTGCCCTGTAAAGTCAGATATCCCTGATCATTCTGTAACCTAGAAGAAACACAGTCAGATGTTGCCACATTGGCCTCATCTAGTCTTCCACTTCTGGTGCCAAACTGCCCTTGTGGATGTCTCTACAGGATTCGGCAGAAAATTAATAGGTTCTGGCAACCGGGAGATTTAAAGGATGGTTTAGTCCAAAGACGTTGCCCAGATCATCTATGCTGATACCTTGGCTACAAATCGTTTAAACAGCCTGAACAATGCTTTGGGAAGAAATCCTTCCCACTTTGCAAGGGAAGTCTTGCGTGCCCAAGAGCTGTTTCACAGGAAGAGCAATGCATTAGAGCCATTCTCAGTCGTTAATGCATTTTAGTAGCAACCTATATAACTGCCGTATTTGCAATGATCCCCAAAAAGGTGGTCAACCTCAAATGCACGCTCCTGCTCTCCAGGCTGAAAACTTCACAGGCAGCTGAGGTTAAGATTCAAACTGGCCATGATGAAGCTAATGCAGATATTGCTAAATAAACTGTAATTATTCTCTGCAGCACATGAAGTGCCACAGTGATTTTAATTACCTAATAAAAGTATTTAAAGAACTGGGTACAGTTTTTAGAACCCCGAAGTGTCCTTAGAAAGGCACAGAAGGCAAACACCAGGTTTGGGATTGCCTGTGGGATTCCGGCCATTCATGACGTGAACAGTGGATACAGCTGAGACCACAGACCCGACCGACTCCCTCCTTACCAGGCCACCTGACAAGCACCTGCACTGGGAGGAACTCATCCAATTAATACAACACACCGCAGACCATAACTGCTGAGAGAATTCTCTTCTGGAGCATGGCTCATTTAAACATGTTTTTAGCAGAAACATACTCTGAAGTCCCTTTAAAAGCAAAGGGATAGATGCATACAGTTAAAGAAGTGTCCAAGTGCAGTCCCAAACCATGACCTTTGATTCCTCCCCAGCCTGGCTTGCATTCAGTTACAATAAAACTGCATTCAGACTCTGGTTGATTTTAAATCCCAGAAAGATTCATAAAACTGACTGGAAAAAAAAATACTGTAAGAAATCCCAAACCAACAAGTAGCATGCTTATGGGGAGAGCTCATCCTGCAGCGGAGCCTGAGATAGGATGTGGAAACACCGTTCTGGGAACACCAAGCATCAAGTTGTGGTCTTTACCAGCTGTAAACAGCTTCTACCTCCAAACCTCGTCCCATGTACACTAACCTGTTTATGTTTACACTTGTTATCTAGGTCAACTGCACTAGTATTAACAGCTCCGTTCCTG
The DNA here is from genome assembly GCF_017639655.2 of Falco naumanni. Classification (NCBI taxonomy): domain Eukaryota; kingdom Metazoa; phylum Chordata; class Aves; order Falconiformes; family Falconidae; genus Falco; species Falco naumanni. Next base: position 22,743,011 of record NC_054068.1, on the reverse strand, counting down.
GAGTTAGGACCACCAGGGCTTCAAGATGTTCTGCTCAAATATACACCCACTGTCACTTAAAGCCACATACCCATTTCCCTGATAGGTCCTCCTTTTGCACACTCGCAGTGTTCATGATACATATCATAGCAGTGACTGCGCTATTAACTACCCCAGCAACAGAAACATCTACCCAGACTTAGCCGTATCAAAAACGGCGCTTGTGGGATGGTCTGGGCTGAGCCAGGAACTTCAGGCAGTTCAGTTAACATCCTATGCTGGAAAATTTTTGCAATTTTTTTCCATAATATTTTTAAACAGATAAAACACACTATGTGTCATTAATTACCTAATACCCTGTTGGCACGACAGACATTGCAAACAAGAACAAGCAAAACCAGAGTCTTCTGGGTAAATTCCCACTGAACCCAGGAAGATTTAGGACATAAGACAGCAGAAAATAAACAGCAGAAAAGGAGCTGAGGGGGATAATTTCATGAAAAACCTAAAAGAACAATGAAAACTTACCTAGACAGAACTCTGCAATCTTTTACCTCTCTGCAAATGCCACAGCTGGCTCCATACAGCACTTCATACACTCAGAATGGCAACGGCTCCACGCTCCTTTATGTGCGGAGCCATGAGGTTTGTTAAATGCAAGCATAAGTGCTTTTTACCAGGCTAAAACCACCACGCAAACAGAGGGAACAGGTTAGACTGTAATGAAAATGAATACCAAGCAGCACGGTATGTGTTTGGATAGAAATGTCGCCGTGCGCTCCTCCCTCCACCTAACACAGGCAAGTAAGGCTATGGAAGGGCGCTGCCACCCGTGCACTAAGGGCCAAAGGTTGTAGTGTCTGTCATCTTCTTCTGTGTTGCCAGCAGCAGCACGCAGGCATCTTGTGGCAGAACACCAATCTTTGAGGCCAGGATCTAAGTATGTTTTTTCCTCTCACTTCAAGGTATACTGAGAGCTTGTCCTACCCAAGAGGTGAAGGTTTTAGGATTAGGTCCCCAGGGGAAAATTGCATGGGACGCCTACCAATGAAAGGTGCCTCTTGAGGACCATGTCAGGAACATGCACTATGGCAAGTGGCAGCATGAGAGGCTCCTCAAGCTTCCAGGGAGGCAGGAAGATGAGCAAGCCCTGGATCAGCAAACCAGGAAAGTGAGAACTACACAAGCACGGAATTATTTTGAAAACGTATAAACACATAGAGTAGCAACCATCAAAGTGGCCACAGCACAGACAGAAACAAACACACCTCTAAAGCAGAAAGGGGGTGGCAGATGGCAGTAACACCTCCAGGAAGGATTTCCCGATGTAGGTTGCCTGGCTGTGACCACCAGTGTACGGCAGAGGCTGTCAGTTTGCAGGGGCACACCTTTCACCTTCCAAACCAAGAATGTCAGCCATCCCAGTCTCCACAGACTGGGACTTACACACCAGACAGCTGTCTCCCCTCTACCCTCACCCCCAACTTGTCTCACATTTTGGATGATCAGCTTAGTCTCTCTGCTTCTACCCCAGATAGACAGAGCCTCAGACAGTGCTTGTGCAGTCCTCCAGGCAGGCCCTCCTGGAGCCCCTGAGAGTCTGTACATTGTCCGAGTTTACTTCTGCCAAAAGGAGCTCTAAACCGCTTTGCAGAGTGGCACGTGCCTGCCTTGGAGCATCCCAGGAGTTGCTACTGATAGGAGTCTTCCTAAAGACCCACAAACATGAGCTCCTACAGCACCACACAGCTATAACTCACTGCATCATTAACTGGCCACAGCTTCAAGCAGACCTAGTGCCTCAGTATTGTGTGTGGAAGCCAGGGACAAGCACTGTGGAGGCTGTCAGCCATACGATCGCCCGTCTTTGTTGCTGTCATTGAGTCAGGCCCAGCATCAGGAGCCTGGCAGCTGTTGCTCACGAAGTCTGCTCTGCACTGCCCATTGCCCCTGCTCAACTCAGGTCCCCACCCTGAGCTTCCAACTAGATCACCAAGCCATACTAAAAATAACCAGCTCACAAAACTAGCTCTTGGCTCTAGCCACTCCACCCTCAAAGTACAGAGACTAACTATACTGCCTTCTGCAAACAAAAGGAGAATTCACTCCTCCATCTATTTATAAGCTGCTTATTCACAGCTTGCAAGCACAAATTCTTTTCAGATGAGGAGCTTGGGGGAAGAGATTGTGTTTTTTCTGGTTCCATCTTGCACAGAGCTCAGCACCCAACCTGGTCATTCCTTCACCATTTGAGGTTTTTCTCTTTCCTTCAGCTCTCACTCACATCCAGCCTTGTGGCTATCTTGCCCACCAACATGCAGAGCATGATGCAATCCCGCTCCTGTGCCATACTGAGAATGCAGGTTTACTTGCAGACCCGGACATGTGCCAGGTATATTCTGGTTCAACTAGTATAAAGCATCTTTATATTAATATAAAATGTTTATATCGTACTTTACTCCACTTCTGACTCATAGCATATCTACAGGACAAAAGGCACCACTGGACATTTTGTCTAGGCAAGCATTCCCAGCTCCTGAATATGCTGGAAGAGCAATAATAATGAGAACAACAGTGGAAAATGTCTGGCTAAAAACCAGGTTAAAAGTCTCCCTGCCTTACTGCCCAGCCTCACACAACTGCTTCACTTTAGTAATAGCTCTCACTGCTGCTGCCTTGCTTCTGGCAGTTTCTCTGACACTTCCATCATAAGCCTGGAGAAACCTTTGAAATCCACCACAAAATAAGCAATGCATTAGTCCACCTTCCACGACTGGCCTAGTGAATTGCCTGTGAGCCACACGTTGGTTGATCAATACACTAGATACACAGAAGCCAAAGACACACCTGCTAGCCAACTCTATGTAACGTTAAAAACCCATGTTTATTAAAAATTTCCTTTCCAAAACTGCAAAACTAAGTAGTAACAGCATCAAAGCAATGGATGTCTCTGTGGCATTTGTCCACACTTACCAACAGGAACTGCAGCTAGCCTACCAGCTCTGCATTTCAATCCCCAGAAAGACTGGGACAGCAAAACCTGGAATCCTCCAGCTAACAGACCTGGAGATGTGCTTAGCCTTCAACGCAGCAGATGGTGTGAAGGCAAATATAAAGCCAGCCAGTTCCACCAACAATGAATAAGTGGCAATGCCGCCTTCAGCAGTCCACCTGCCCCTTTGGGTGGCCAGCCTGCGCCAAAGCTGTCATTACAGCACTTACAGAGGCGCCACAAAGATACTGGCTCATCAGTACCACACCCACTCCGACTCTAGGCCAAAATCAGCCTGGTCCTCCTGGAGGTGGGAGTGCGTTGTGGGACCAGCTGAGCACACAGCATCCCCTTAGCCAGCAACCTGTGATGGGCTGCCTGCAGGATGCGCATTCTGGCAAGACGGCTCCTCCTTTCTCAGCCAGGAAAAAGCTGAGATCCAGAAAGACTGCTTGGGAAGTCCCTCTTTCCCTTTGTGGCTCAGCAGCTGGATGGGCAAGGCTCTCACACCAGTACTTGGTGGAGAAAAGAGTATGGAGACTCTCTGTCAGCTCACTCACTGGAAACAGAGCGTGAGTAGTGTTACCAGTCAAAGTCACTGCTGTGGTGCCACAGCACCCCTCAGGATGGGACCATCCAGAAAGGACTCCTGGAGGCTCTTAAAAGATCTGTCAGAGAAACAAACAGATACACCACAACGCCTCTCCTGCATGACCACATCTCTGATGGGATGAGTTCAATTTCTGCAGGAAAGGAGTGGCGTCACTGGTTTAGCAAAAACCCTCGCAAAGCTCGGGCCAGACCTAAGCAGCAATGAGATCCCACTGCCCCGTGTCATCAAACACTCCGAAGGGCATCTCAGCTCTCCAGAAGGGCAGAGCATGGAAACATGCCAAAATCAAGCCCAAGGGAAGAGTTTCATTACTAAAGAAAGACTAAAGCCAGCCTTGTTTGCTGCATGCTCCTGAAAGGTATTTGGCAGATAACATCTGACTGCATACAGCACAAGGCTGCTTCCTTGCCTGTTTTAGCCTACTGTCTGTAACCGGCAGTCAGGCGTTTTCAGATGGGTTTGTCCATCTCTATTCTTACCGCCTCCTGGTATTCTTTATGCCACATGAAGCCACAAACTAGCAAGAAAGTCAGCTGTGAGAGCCGGCAAAACATATCCCCTGCAAAAAAAAGCAAGTCAATCTCTTCCTTGTTTAATCCCAAGGTGACAGTGCAGCTGGGTTTGTCTTTATGTGTCTTTAAAAAAATCATGTTTTACACCTTTAGTTCTGCACTTCTGGTTGGCATATTTTAATTAAGTGGAGCTAAGAGTCCAGCAAAATGCTCTTAAAGTCGTGTCCGTCCGTGTCCCCCCCCATTTATGTGCAATTCTTGCACATTTTGACAGTCACCTGTTCACAGCTGGCCTCAGCTTCTGCCTACAAAGTCTTGGCAGTCATGACTCTGCTTGATCAGGCTTTTGCACCACAACAAAAAAACATTAAAATAATGGGACATGTGATTAACACAGAGCTAAAAGGTGGCTCAGAAAGGTAAAGTAATTTGACTCACTCTAGTAAATAATTTGAGATTTCAAGTATTGGGGGGTGGGTGTGGAATTACAGGCTTAAGCATTGATTAAGATTTTACAATTCAAAGTTCAGAAAAGCAGTACAACAGGCCCTGATGAGTGCACAGACACAACCAGTCCTGTTCCATTTTCACATATCACCAGTCAGAAATCTAATATTGGACCCACACACATCAGTAGCCACTCCACGCTAGCTTAGTAGGCTGACTACAATATTTTGTTCCTGCCCTGCTTTGACTTCATCTGTTCAAAGAAGCCTTTGAAAATCATAAGCATAGAAGCCTTTACAGAGTTAGCAGAGCTCAGAACCTTTAATATCTGCATGCCAGTTTGAAGAGAAGGAACAAGTGCAGAATCATGGAGACTCCAAAACCAACAGTGCCTTATACAGAGTTCTATGGCCAAGTGATGAGTTTTCCCCATTTAAAAGGATCCTGGAAAAAAGAAAAGTGGACTTCTTTAGTCTTCTGCCCTGAGTTACACGACAAGCAGGCATTTCCTCAGTTAAAACACTGCATGGATTTTAGTTTCTGCAACTAACTACTCCACAGGCTAGAAGAGGATTGACTTTCTCCCACTACATTCGTTTACGCTTCTCAGGCTGGAGAGCACCACATACATTTGACCCACACAGCATACACTCTCCATTCATACTGGCAGGCAACACGTATAACCCAAATTAAATGGAGAACATGCTACACTGCCTCCGCAAGCACTCAAACACTGTGCAATCAAAGAATGATGTGTGTATCCCCCACCCCTGCCCTTCCTAAGGCAACCAAAGCAGAAAATTACCCTTAGGGGTTCTGCCAGATCAGGTTTCAAAGTTGATCATTTCCCTGCACAAGAACACAGGCTTAGCTTAAAACCAAAATAAAACATAAAAAGCATGCATGTTCTCCCCATGCTCCTAGGACTCTGAAGTTGCTATGTGTTGCTTAAAGTAACATAAATAAAAAACCAACAGCCTACATAATGTGTGTTTCTCAAATCATGTCAGAATAGAAAGGCTATATACTGTACTAACTCTATGCAAAACTGCATAAAGCGTACTTCACCAGTTCAGCAACAGAATTGTGTCTGTCCGGCCCGCCAGAGCTGCTGACAGCAGTCACAGCAAGCAGGGAGAGGAAACACACAGCCTGTCCCCACGCTCCCCTCACTCGGCACTGAAATGCCGACCCCTGTCTCCCACTGACAGGTAGCAACTTGCACTGTCATTCACTTGCTGCATTTTCAAAGAGAAGTGCTGTTTTCTCAGTGTTTGGGTTAAATACTCTATAAGCTATTTTGTTATCTTCTCTCCATTCCCTCCCGTTAAAACCTCCCAGCTTGCAATAGCAACAGACAGTTTAACCAGAGCAAGGCTGCAGACACCCGGAGCCATTCCGTGCCACCCTGCTGTCCTCTACGCCCTCATCTGCATCCACATGCCAGCATTTCTCTTGCAGTTGGCCTGGAAGCTCCTGGGTGCACCGGCTGTCTTTCTAACTTGCTGTTTGCACAGCACATGGCACAGAGGCCTTCACGCGCTGATAGGCTTCAGGTGCTTTAACAGCACAAACAGGAGTTGCGCAATGCTCTGTGGATTTCAAACAGCTGGTCTCTCAGTCCCCACTTCTCATACCAACTCTGCACATGGGCAGCGGGTATTTATTTGTGCAAACCACACCAATGTGCGAGGAGATCAGAGCTTGCTTCAGTCAGAAAGCATTCCTCGCAGTTAAGGTGCTTGGAAATCCCCTTGCATAGGGAGTGCCTTGGTAAATCACACAGCGATAATGCCCTGGACCTAAACATTCATCACTAGCATCATCAATCAAGGCTTGTGTTTTAGAGGCATGCAAAAATATTCACCCCTCTCTCCACTACAGAAGGTTAGTTTGATTTGGCTTGGAAAACTAACTAAACATCTAAGTGAATCCACCCAGACAAGTTTTTGCACTGGGGAAAAAGCAGTCAGGGTAAAATTCCCTTATGCTTTTCACCTTTGCTGATTCCAACAAAAGCACATACTACACAAAGCTGCTCTCTTGCCTACACCAACAATGGGTCATCTGACAGAGACTCCCACTGCCCGCTTTTTGCTCATCTCCACCTCTTCTCCCACTCTTGGGGCTCACCTGTAGTCATGGGTGAGGGTGACACAAGACTCCTCTTTCCTTAGTCTGGCCAGCAGTGCTCCACCCTCCAGCTGCAGCCTGACCAGCCGCGCATCTTCAAGAACATTCTTCATCAACTGTCTGTAATTCCTCAGCAGCACAGCTGCCTCCTGGAGGGATTGCAAGAGTGAGAAGAGCAGTTACTGCAACCTACAGGCAACGAGGGAACAGGCAAAGACCAGCACCCAACTCAAAACATACACAAACCACATCTCACCTTGGCCTACCCTAGGAAAGAGGGAGGTTGGTTCCCACAGCCGTTTCTCTCAAGCCTGCCAAGTCCTAAGTGATAAACAGAGCTCCTTGTGCTCTCAGTACTTCCCCCACCAGGCTAAAATCAAAACTCAGTTCCTATCACTGTCCACACTCCATGTCCTGGCCACACCAAGAAGCAGCTTTCCAGCCCCGTTTGCCCCTCACAGCACGCTCCTGCTGGTCTGAGAGCCTGGGCCCGCACGGCTCCGGCCTGTGGCACAAGACGCACGTGAAGGCTTTGTGAACACACATGTATGTGCAGGAAGGGCCTGAGAAGCCACTGTGATCTGCTGCTGCTGCTTTACTGTTGGGACCCCTAGTGCAGAGCTGGCAGCAATTTCTTACTGTATCAGGGGTACAGCAGCTGCTTAAGGGTAGGGGAATATAACCTTTGCGCAACACAGGCTTGGTCTTTGTGCCCTTCTCTTCTTTCCCACTCTGTTCTGGAGGCAATGAAGGTGGAACCACAGCACAGCCTTGGCCTGGTGAACACTATGTTGTCACCTAACTTAACTCTAGGCCATTCAAACAAACATGGCGTGGCACAGCCTGAGGCAGCTGCTCAGCACTAGACAACCCAAAGCTAGGACCAGCTACAGCTGTGGAGCTGCTAGGAATGCGCTCCAATGCTGGAGCAAGCACCCATCAGCAGCAAGCACAGCTGAAGAGGAGGTCTCCTGGGTGATGGTGAGGGATCAGAGAACCTGCTTCTATGTCCCATGGAGCCTCCATCACTGTGTTTGGATTAGTCTCTACTAGTCCGGCTGTTCTGACAGCTCCACAGTGACACACAGCACTCTGAATACTTTGCTACCATCTATAGCTTGCAAACTCACAGCTCCAGCTTTTCTGCAGCCACCCAGCCTCCTGCACTCTTCTGTCGCAGATCCACCTCTGATACGGGGTGAGGGACAAGCTTACCTCAGCTCTTTCTGGTAATTTTCCAGATTCCACTTTATGAATAGCTCCCTGGAGGAAGGCACAAGCACCTTGGCATCCTTGTAGCAAATGTTCCAATTTCTACAAGAAGAAAGGACCAAAGTGGAGATTATTGCCTCACAGTTGTCAGGAAAGCTGTCTTTTCAGCTTGCAGCAGGTTAAAAGTGCAGAAATCAAGAGAGGATCAAACACATTAACCCAAGGGCTCAATTGTACCATTCGGTGAGGCTGTATCAGCAAGGAGAGGCCCAGCAGAGGATTCAGATACATCACACTATACCAAGGCCTCTATGCAGACCCTGTAAACTTGCATACTCATGGCTTGTACAGGTCAGACTTTACAGAAAAGAAAAGCAGTTCATTTATGTCCCCACATTCTTCTAACATTTCAGTTAACTTCCCACTAAGATTAATCACTACGCGTGAATTTTGGAGGAACAAAATACAGAACAAGTACTTGGCATTTCTCTACTTTAAATCATTTCTCTTCGTGTTAGAAGTAGTTTACATTGAAGATTAGGAAACTGGAAAGCTTCCACAATCAAGCACTTTACTGACAAATCTGAAATCCCTCCTTTCTTCAGGGGGCTGGCAGGGTGGGGGGAAACATGACCAAAAAAACCCACATGAAGAGTCAGTGATATTAAGCCTAAATACTGTCAGATGCCACCTTCTAGCCACTGAAATCAGAGAAGGGAGAAACAGCTATTCCAAAACAACCATGCTCAAAACAAAACAAAAAAGCAGCTGTTTGAATCTACTGAATTGAACTCCATCCTCCCTGGAGTGCTGGAACAGCCCCAGCAGCGCCAGATTAGCAGGCAGGATGCAGGTGAGATCACTGAGACAGGAAATAAATGCTCTTTACCACACAGCTGCAGATCTAAAGGGGTTGAGCATGCGGGTCGTTATCACACATAGTACGTTGTATAAATAGGCAACCCCTACAGATTAATTCCTACAGTAACCCCCTTTTGTAACATTTTGGATGTCAAGATGCAAGACAAATAAGAAGTAGCCTGATCTCATGCTTCTCCCTTCAAGAATTACCCTTCTGCACAGACTGAGCACCTCAGCTCTCTGGCTTTTCTCAGCTCTGTCCACAAAACTAATCCGTAACTTCTTGCAAAGCTGCTCTGCTTCCTCACTGCCAAACAAACCTCAGATTCTCTAATTCAGTCCTAAACACCAAGATTAGGCTCCTGTTCCTCTACTGCACCAGGATGGGTTCATACTAGTACTTTTAGAAACAAGTTCTAAAAATGGGTTCTAAAGGTGGAAAAGATAAGTTAACATTTGGCACATGCTAAGCCTAACCGCTGAAGCTTGCCACCAGCAACACAGTGATATTATTGATATCTTAACCTGCTTCCAATGCTGCAGTGTGCCACGCAGCACTCTGGGCAGTGAGGTCAGAGCCAAAGGACCACTGAAACTTTTGGAAGCAGAGGTGATGGTTCTGTCATCCACCAGATTAAGCAAGTCAAACTCAAAGTGAAGACAGCCAATCTGTGTGCAGATTTACAGAGATTTAATCCTGCCTAGCCTCAGTGTGTGAAGCATCTCTCAGTAGAGCTTTTAAAGATTCAACAGGCATATGATCCACAGAACTTACGCTCCCTCTACATCGTGAGTGTGCACAGAGCTGGGTATTGGTGCCAGAGATGCTACTTTTGCAGCCTTCTGGCAGTCTGCATATACGCTGCTGCATGGCCAGCAACACCTGAGTCCTGCCTGAGATCAGCTGCACCAGCAGCTGCAGAATTCCTTATTGATCCCTACAGCGCCCTTTCCAGGGCTGCCTTCCTTATAAACCATGTCTGGGTGCTGCAGTTTCAACCTTTCTATCTCTGAGGTTTAACCTGGGTCAGCTGGACCATTTTCACAAAGCCGTCAGCCTCCCTGCACCTTGGGCTGTTTCTGATCCACACCTGGGTACGGGTCACTGTAGATCTCTCGATCCACCACTCTTCTGAAGAAAAGCACAAAAGTCAAGCAGCATCATGGTACCAAGGCGTACTCAAAGCAGCCAAACAGCGAGAAGGAACATATTGCTGGTACTGCCTCCTACTGTTACCTTCTCCTAAAACTCACCGAATGGAATCTGCATGGGGAAGCTTTTGTTTCCTCACCTCACCGCTTGCAGAGGAATACAGTGCTCCTCCAAATGCTGAACCCTCTCTGACTTTTTGTTTAGATGCTTTCTAAAGAATTCTTGATGACAGCTTCAGTAAATAAGTCAATTACATCTAAAGGAGGAAAAAGATCCTCAAAGTATCTGAACTGATTATCAGGAACTTCCAAATTTCACTCCTTCGTGCAAGGACTGCAGTTTTTACTAGAGAGCTCTTAGCTTGGTCTGGAGAACCTGCTCCAAACCCAATAAGATCTAACTATTTTTATTATGCTCAAGTTATTAATTGTTAGCTCAATGGCAACATGATACTAACAACTTCTCCTAAAATTAGTTTTTAAGTGTCTCCCCTTATGCCTCCAAGTATAACTGGAGAAAAGTGCCACTGTATACCACAACAAAACAGAGTTCAGATCTGACTGTATTTTTAAGGGAAGGAAGAATTAATGCACTTCAAGCAGATGAGTTAAAACCTAAAATTTCAGTTCTTGCAGTCAGGGCAATAGGCCACAGTGTGCATACATTTCATGAAGACGTTATTAGTATTTTTTTGATAAAAGAATAATATGCATACATAAGCATTACAGGAACCATTGTCTTAATGCTTGTAGGTTCAGCTGTTGACAGGCCCCTCTTGCTTCAGCTCCATTACCATGCCATTTCTGCTCTCAGATACCAAAAGATACAAGACATCCTACTCACCATGCGGAAGCTTAACCAGTCCCGGTGGCAATAAGGGAAAGTCCCATCCAGTTCTAGAGGCAGCTGTGAGCTGTCTATGTGCTTATGGAGGGCTTTCATGGAGGTGAGCAGTTCAAACTGCATGGGAACAGAAGAAATAAAAGCACATTTGCACTGGGTTGTGAGTACTGGAGAAGGAGGGGAAGGTTAATGAAAGACAGCATCCTTTTTTTCTTTATCTATCTTGTACAGAAACAAAGCACACAGTGTATAGCTGCAATATCACTACCATATGAAGGGGGGGCGGGGGAAATCAATTCAATCTTAGAGCAGGTTGCTGTACAGCTTAGTGGGCGAACCCTGAGGGAATGCAGGCCACAACATGCTGTCACCAAGCCGAACATCTGTGATGGAAGTCTGGCAGCAGCCAGCCTTCTCCAGAGCCAGTACCTCCTAGTATAAGCAGAGCAACTCCTTCATACCTTCCCACCTTGTGCTGCAATTTGCATTTGTTTGGGAAGTCTGAGAGCTTAAATCCAGCCCCCAGCTTCCCCATCTCACTTCCTGGAAAAAGTGTCCGACAGAGCAGCCTCTGCCCTACCCTCAGCTCTCCACTCATCAAAGCAGCTACTTGCTCCAAGCATTTCCTGGATCTTGTCACAGATAACTTGCTTTCTGCGGGTCTGTAGGACCTCAAAGCATTTTTATACTCACAAGAGAAACAGACAAGTGCTCCTGCAGGTACATGGAAGCCAGTCCAAACACAGAAACTCAGGTGCAGACATCTAACCACGTGCCACCCCTCCTCAAGTGAAGGTTCCACTTCCTTACAAAATAGTGATGATGCTTCCAATTCCTCCTGCATGTCCGTGTCTTTATTAGCCTTTGCTCTGTTCCCTCCCACACACTTTGCGTTTGTTTAATGTCTCCTGTATTTCTCCCTGCATGCACACACCTGCAGCTCCCATTCCAACTTCAAACTCTTCCACACGGGGGCAATGAGGAAATGGACTAACAGCATTTGTTATTCTTTAGCCTTTTGGGGTGGCACACCACACCCACGGCAAACCTGATGCTATTCAGTGTCCTCATCCACAGGAGCCAGAAGGGAGGTCCTGGCCTACTCTGAAGTCTACAGGGTGTCAGCAGGCACAGAATTTCAGTCTTGTGCCTTGTAACAGTCTTAGAGCAAAAGGGAGATGACTAAGATGCAGTCTAATGTTCTACTCACTCAGCACAGAGTGGCTGGGAACCGACATTTCTTATCCAGCTATGGAATACCAAGGCAGATTTACTTCTAGTGGGACTGTTCAGTGACGTTGTTATGATTTCCCTTCCTCCATTAGCACCTCCTGTTAGTCTTCCCAGACATTTCAGCTGCAAAGGGAACCTCACACACATACCCATCTCCTCCTCCTCTTGCAGAAGTTTCTCAGCCACTGACAGCAGCAGCTACGAGGACAGGAAACACGCAAAATCCCAGAAAGCAACAAGTACCTTCAAAGGATGGAGTTCAGGGTTTAGCCTAATGCAATCTCTTCCTGCCCAAGGATTTCCCCCCTTGTTAACAGGAGAACATGAAAAGCATGTCTGTTAACCCAGGGCTCCTCCATATAGCTATCCATGTTACCAACAAACCCACTGTGTCTTGAGGGCCCCAGCAGACTGACATAATTATGGTGCAAATGTCACTGATGGACTCGGCAATAAACAGAGCATGACAGAGATCTCTTCAGCCCACATAAACTTTACAACCCTATAAATACCACACCCATAAGAGACCACAACCATAAAATACAGAGAACAACTACAGAGATTTCATTTGAGAATAAACATACATCAGCGGACAGAGAACTTGCTGTTTGGAAAGTTGAAAAAGGGATATTAAGAGCTCCCCAGAAACTCCTGGATGAATGGTTCCATTACCTGTCCTGCTGGTGGCTTCTCCATCCGAAAAGTCAGATCTCTTTCAACCAGAAGCAGTACTCCATGAATACAATGAGGATCTATGTCCTAGAACAGAACAGAGTGCAAATCTGTTACTGGTCTGTCTGGGATGCCAAGGAGAATGTACCATACCAGGTTTGTACATGATTCCAATTTATCCTTCAAAACTATTTACGAAGCCTGAAAGTCAGTCACCAGGTATAGGGACAGCCATTCTACTGAGCACCAAGACTATGTCCTTAAGGTGGTTTGCTTCACGTCAATTAGTCCTGCAGTATTTCAGGAAGCAATGAAAGAGGTCAGTTGTTGGCTGTACTAAAAAAGCTTTGCTTTCTACACAGGGAAGTAAGTCCGGGGGAAAAAAAAAATGTTCAATGTCCAAGTTTTTTCTTCATAACTTTCCTGGTCACTTCTCCTAACTGAAAGGAAGTTGTTTTTTTTCCCCCCACAGTGCCAAAAATGTCATCTTGTCTTTACTTACTGCCAACTCACAATCAAGGCCTTGCATCCTGTTGCTACTGTTAAAGCGACAGAAATTCCAAATACAAGGGATGTCTGGCAGCTCTAGTTCAAACTCTGTGATCCAGGAGCAGCTCTCTGATTATAGAAGCATTCTACAGGGAAGTGAGAAACGGGCACAGAGAGCGACAGCAGGAAGAGGGAGATGTAGCAGAAAGATCCAGACCATGGAGACAAGGCCCACTACATACATGATGCCTGAACTGGAAGAGCAAGGAGAATAACCGTTTAAGCTGTCATGCCTCATGGTTAAGTAAGAGCCATCCCATCTAGATGTCTTCTAGATGGTCTTTGTCTCTGCAAAGATATCTGAAACTGTCAAGGAACAAATCCTTTCTGGTATTGCTTGAGCTGCAAGGAACCAGCCACACAGCAGCCCACCACAGCAACAGAAACCTGTTTAAATAAATGGCTCCAGTAGTGCTTAGGGTTAAATATCCAACAGGAGCAGCAGAGCCAGAGCAGAGAGGTAAGCTGGGCCCAGTACAGAAATTAAGAAACAATGCCAACACAAGGAGACCCAGTTCTGTGAGTGAAATCAGTGGCAGTGATTCCAAAGCAGAGGGAAAAAGACCTTTCTCTCATCTAGTCTTAAACCAGGGTCCTTTTGAACAGGCAGGAAAAAATGCAACTGAAACACCTTCCAAAACCATGAGAGGTTTCTATGTCTTCTCAAATCCCTTTCTCCAAAGCAAATAATTGACACTTTCACTGCTACTTGAACACTGATCAAAAGGCCAAAAAGAATTTATTGCATAATTAGGCTGTATTAAGTAAATAGTGAACATCATCGGAAGAGAGGATGGGGAGGTGTTAGAGCTGTATCAGCAGCTCTGAATTTCTCTGCTAGAAGGTACTGAAGGATGGAGACCAGCCACAGTTTCAAGACAGATCATGGTACTAAATAAATTTATTCTTTCACAATCCCTCTTCTACTCCAGCAGTTATGAGCTGTGCAATCAGAGTAAGGGATAAAGGTAGTGATGGTGTAACACAAGATTACAACAGCCAAAACACTCGCTTGTTTGCTACTCCTGAAAATAAAAACTGAAAAAACGTTCACAAATAAACCTGTCAGGGGAGGAGTTCTGGGTTTTCCAAGCCAAGAAGTAGTATTTCTAAAGAAATAACGTTTTTTCCAGCTTTTTTTTTTTCCCCTTTAATCAGCTGAAGAGAAGTCTGTCTCATCCACTACTGAGGACAGAACCCAAACTGACTGAAACAGGAGTGCCTCGGGAGACAGGCAGAGCTGGAAGCAGCAGGATGCTACCCCCAGGAAGCTTTCCTGCAGCTTTCTGCACAATCTCTTACCACCTTTGCTAACAAAACCAGCTGCCTGGAAACACAGAAACAAACTCCCCACACACACCTCCAAAACAGGCACAGTGCGGACAGCATAGAATAGTGGGGCATGAACAGGAGCTCAGAAAGCAGCAGGGTAAAAACCCCATCCTTTTATTATTAATCTTTAAAAACAGAATTAGGTACTTTCTTCCATCTTTCTCAGACTGAATTTCCAAACAGTATTCTGGCTTCCTGACGCAAATGGAGGCCCACGGCCAGATTAACAACACTGGCACAGTTTGAAGCGCAGGTTGCCAGGAATGCAGATAGGAGAGTCCCCAAATACCGTGTTCAATCCTAAAGTGACCGCTTGTAATGGAGTAGTAGGAAGTTCCTGGTCTTTAACATCAGACCAAGGTCCTCTGCTCTGCAGATAACATGGCATGCAAATACACCTCTAGAGCAGAAAGGTTTGCACAGAACTTTTCTGCTTTCAGGCGCTACTGTATTTCTTTGTCTTCATAAGAGACTCTTCCCTTCCCAATCCAACACACAGATGCAGCAATTACAGGATTAAGCTTTCACGCCGATATGCAACATTCGAAAGAATCTCACTTTATAAAGACTCAGGCACAGGGAAATACCACAGATACCTGTTCACTGAAGGCCACTGCACATATTCCACTGTCCACTGCCTGCTCACTGACCAAGGGATTGGCCCAGCGCTACTGAGCAGCAAAGTTCCTCTGAACAGGCCCCCCAGCACAGAGCTTACTGGTGACAACCTGTGACCAAACATCACAGCAGCATTTACCTCCGCAAAAACCCTTGCTCCAAAGCATCATTATGCAGCTTCCCACAGGAACAAGCGTGATCTATTCTTGCAGCACGTACGCACTGTGCATTTCCCTCCACCTCCATACAGAGCTGCCAGAATTCCTCCTGCTTCTTCCTGAGCTAACTCTGCTGCAGCGCTTTATTCTGCCCCTGCTCCCAGCACTGCCTGGGACAAAACGACTTCCCAGCCACTCATATTCCAAAAAGGAAGAGGGAAGAAAGTCTTGCAGAACACAACTGCCCCCACCCTGAAAGGCAGAGAGGATGAGAAGCTTTCACCAGTTTACTACATGGATCTACGCAGAGCAGCTGTCAGTGTCCCAGTGCTGTAGGGAAAACTAACTGCAAGCACCAAAAGTTGGCTATTAGCACTTAATTCCATTCATGCTTTCATTCTGGAAAGATGGAGAAGTGAAAGTAATATTTCTTCACTGACAGATCTTGACCCAGAAACCTGTGGACTCAGCCTCCCCTCCCCAGGGAGGTTCTCTAGCATTAACAGACCAGAGCGCTGCAGTGGGAAGGGACTCTGCATTAGGGCAGCTGACCTGTGCTTACACACCGTGAAGCAGTGCTCCTTACAGCTGTCAAGAGGGAAGCAACCGTTCAAAATTGAACAAGCAACACTGGATCTCAACATTTAACAGATTCTACCAATATTATCATAGTAGGCTTCAGAAAATCTGTGTAAATAAAAGCCTGTTGAAGTAGACAGTAGAACAGCAGAGAAATGAGTTCCAGAGACAGTCTGCCAGAGCTAAGAGACACTGGGAGATGTGTCAGGGATTTCAGAAAGGACCCCGAAGAGATGATTTGTTCTGTGACCTTACAGACTGTGCTTCTGCATCCACTGGCCAGCAAACCCTGCTGCACTCTAGAAAACTCACTGTAGTCACAGTCAGCTTTTTTTGTATTCCTCTAATCCTTGCTTCAGAGCAGATGACAGTACTGCTGTGGGATCACAGAGATAAACGCTAAGGATCTCCAAAAGGCTCAGAGGAACCCAGGAATTATTCCTGTGCCATAACTAGATGATGAGCTAGCTGAACAGGTCTCCTTTATGGAGTCTGCAGAAGAGTCAAGGTAAGGAACAAAAAACCACAAGCAGAGTAATTAGCCTCTGTCAGTCACTGTTACCTGGAGCACACGCTCAGCTCCAGCAATCTGTTTTGCAGCACATTAATCCCTGTTAACTAACTGTTGCACCACCCTGATAACGAGGTGCTCAGAGCCAAACAGCCATCACAGCAAGATATTACAGAGGCACTGCAAAACACTTACCCCCCACCTTCATTTCAGAGGTTAGGAAACTTAAGGTTAGAATGGCTTTATTCCTGCCATGCTTGTACGAGACTGGGGACCATCTCAACATGTTGCTGATTTCCAAACCATTCCACTAAGACGACCATGCAACTCACATCAGCAACGAAATGCTCAAAAGCTTTAGCAAGCCCACTGGCATGTGGGCACAGCATAAAAGAGAAGATACTTGCTTGTTACCTCTGCCGAACCGAGCAGAGCACCAGATTACTCCTTCACCACGGAGAATGAGCCCACTGATAGAGCTGACAGCTCCACCCAGCCCAGGAAGCAGGAGTACAGACTGATTCAGCCCCAACTCTCAGATGTGGCACTGAAGTGCATAAACCACAGAGACACCAGCTTCATTAAAACATTGCCCTGTTCCAGTCTGCAGAGTTTGAGTCCTAAGAGACCTAAACTCTGCTTAAAAAGGAACACCTGCTTAAATAAGATTAGTCATAGCCACGACCCAGCAACTCCTTGGCTTTCTAACAGCAGGAGGTAGAAGCTATTTGGGAGGGGGGCCCACACAACCTGTTTGCTTTCCAAGTGACTGATATGAAAGCCTTTGACCTGAAGCGATATAGAGTTACAGCATGTCTGATTCCAATCATTCACTGACAGCCACATCAACAGCTGCATGTGCTCTTCCACCTGGCATGACAGGCAGTGTTCTTCCCTCCATAGCAGGCAGAGGCCTCACTTCCTCCCTCTCCATCATGGGCAAAAATCCCTGCATATTTCACACAAACTCTCAGTGCAATGGACAACATCTCCAAGCCTGATAATTCATGACAGCCTTTAGACTTGGGTACAGGCTGTTCTCAGCACAGAAATGGAAGCAAATTTGGAGGGGTGGGGAGGGGTGTTCTCCCCTAACTCAGATTTGCTTCAGGTTTTTGCTTTGTCCATGGTCTGGCAAGTCCAGGTCATTCTCCTAAAACAGGGCTGGGTGCATAACTGCACCTCTCAAAGCCAACTGGAATCCAAGTGGCAGGTGGAGACATAAGCAGCAGATGGAGATACAACATTCAACCAAGACAAGCAGCCAACTAGTGTTCCTTTGCCCAAGCTCAGAGCTCACCTGCAATATGCTGAATGCCTTGAAGAGAGCAGGAACTGGTGAACAACGACGAGCATCCACAAGAACAGTCAGACCCAAAGCCTGACATTCTGGTCTGCAAGAACAGAGAAAAAGAGGTCACATTTGTCACCAATTAAAATCAACAAAACTATGGAAACAGAACCCGTAGTCATGACAGAGTGAAAAAAACCAGTACATTATAGCTCTGTAAGGCCAGGGAACTAACTGGCTACCTTCGCCTAACTAAAATACATACATGGAAGCCACCATCTGGATTGCTTAGTTTTACCTTTGCTATTTCCACCTGAACTTCCCTTTCCTCCAGTTCCTAGGATACATCTCACTGATGGCAGAAGTGCTGATACCCACTCTGGGTGATCCACACAGGAAAACCAGGCCTTTCTAATTGCATTCAGGGACAAGCTTGGCCTCAGCCACATTGCTTCACAAGAACAGCCATTCTGTATCAGACCCAAAGCCTATCTCACCCACAATCAGATTTGAAGGGAAAAGCATAAGAAACAAAGTGTGAGCAGCTGAAGCCTTCTCATGGGTTAAGCCTGTTCCCTTTAACTACGGTTTAAAAGGTTTAAAAAGAAAAAAAAAAAAAAATCACCTACAGAGTTAGCTTTACCTCTTCTTAATTGTCTAAAAGTGAACCAAAGTCTCAGTAGAGCCTGAGGTGAGCTGGGAAGAGTCTGTCACAGTGAAAGAAAGTGTAGCTGCAGCCAACTCCAGCCTGCAGACTCCAAAAACAATTGTCAGCCAGGCATTAAGACAGATTTTCTGAACCCTTGGAGATCCTCCCTCCCTCTCAATTTGGAGGCCTCGCCCTAAAATATCATGTCACAACACTGCATCATGGACCTGCTGCATGACTGCCCCATCACAACTCCCAAATCCCATTTTCTGAGCTAATGAAGGACAGCAAGAATGGCTTGGATTCACAGCAATGCACGAAAACATTCAGTACATACCTAATTATATCACACCGTGTGCACAAGGCACATACAGAACAGCCAAAGTCCTTACTGAACATAAGCCAGGTCACTCTAGCAGAAGACCCCATCTGTACAGTCTTGGAACTGTTTGTACCAGGTTTCTAGGCCAATAAAAGTCAACCTGTTCCACTCACTACCTCAGCTTCCACGCCCCTCCCCAAAAGGCAAATTGGACATGGCAGCAGCTGTCCACCTTGTCAGGCCAGGAGTGTCACAAACCTTGGGATGCTATGCAAGTACAGAAGAAGGCGTACGAGCTCAGTGGTATTGCAGTGGGGGTTTAACCAGGCCGTGTTCCTTGTTGTTATTATGGCCACTGCACGTCCTGATTTATCTCTGGTACCTGTAGAAAGAGCGGGGGGGGGGGGGGGGGGGGGGGATGTGAAAGTCGCACAAGGAAGTCAACAGAGCCTGATTCCAGGTGTGTATACCTCATATTGCCCTACTACCACCCCATCACCTTCCTGGAAACGATCCCCAGAACTTGACAGAGCGTATGTTGTAGATTGCAGCAGGCTATAAACATACTCCCAAGTACCCAAATGCTGTGCCAGAGTGAAGTAGCTGAGCTCTGCTTGTCTTTCTCTCACGGTAGTGTTAAATTTCAACTGTTTTCTTCTACCTAAACACCCATTCTTCATAAAATACAGCATAAGTTGGCTCATGATAACCCAGGCTTGTGAGAAAAGCAAGAGTGTCATAAACTCAAGATAAATAATCTGACCTCCACTTATGTTACAATATTCACATTGCTGCCAGCCGAGAATGCAGACAGGTCTGCAGAACAACATGCACTACCTAATGAGACTGGGCACACACCACAGGCTGAGCCTAGCACATAACCAGACATCTCCTGGGGATAAAGCCCTAGAGCAGAAGCCCAGAGCTGCTCCTCAGAGGCTGCAGAGCACATGGCCCAGGAGCACACTCTTGCCCATCTACAGCTCTGACAAGGGCAGAATCGGTGCCAGGTTTTATTAGTTTGAGAGCTGGCACACAGTGGGCACCACAGCTGAGTAGTGATATGTCAAGGAAGGAGAATCATCTCTGCTTCAGTTAGACAGTTCTCTGCCCCCTGCTTTCCAAAAGCCCAAAGACACAGCTTATCACAGGGATCAAGCCCGCTCTACGAGCTCCCAAAACTAAATGATAGCCTGGCTTTAGGCTTTAGCCACAACATGCACCAGGAACTCTGAAGAGAAAGATGTAACAGTGCCAATGCCAGAACTGTGTCCAGCCTTCTCTCCAGATGCAAGGGATAGGTAAAGAGCAGGTGGGCACACCACTTCAGCGACCCAGAGCCGCCTCTGCCATTCAAAAGCAGGCAGTGCCTCTGCAGTGAGCCTGCGCAGGCGACCAGCACTCTGCACTTGCGCACGTCGCCAAGAAGGTAAGGGATGTGTAACTTGCAGCAAGGACTACACCTTTATTGTGTGAAAAGTAATCCACAAAAACAGCAGCCTTCTCTTGTCATACAAATGGGGAGTGGGGGGTGGGTGGGGTGGGGGTGGAATCCCAAGCACAAGACAAAACCAGAGGCTTAGAGAAAGCTGTCTTTATGTCTCTTCTGATCTTCATTGCTACCACAGAACACACTGTCCTGGACCACCTCTCTCCCCATCCCAGGGACAAGCATGTGAGTTGACAGGTGGAAGAGATACAGACGGACAGCCCCAAGCACAGAAAACTGCCCTGGTGTGATCTCAATCTGTCACTGGGACGTGACTTGAGTAAGGGCCACAGACACAGATGGGCATCGTTCAGAATCAGGGCTTTCTTCGTCCCAGTGACCAGGCTGTAACACAGGCTTTCTCCTGCTAACATCAGGGACAAAAACCTTCCATCTGTGTGATTCAAGAGTTTCAATACTCCCGAAATGCTGTATTCTGGACACTGTATAATCAAAGAGCAGGAGAGAAATTAGAAAAAGTTTGACCTGCAACTAATAAACTAAGGGGATCATCAGAAAATAAAAAAAGCAAGGCACTCAATTACTAGCTTAACCAGGCTCAGTAAAAACTTTCTTACTCTGAAGAAAAATCTTTTGTCCATCAGGAAGGCTGGGCATCCCCAGAACTTGATTAACCTTGAACTTCCATACAGGATCCTGGGAATTGCCTGACCAGGTCAAAAAAGCAACCCCATCCACGAGGACTAGGTCTCCAACAGTGGCATAACCAGATGATTCAAGAGCAGAATGCAGAATTGAAAGGAAAATCTCTTCCTAGCTTCATCAGCCACTAGTTCATTAATTCATTCTTATTCACTATTCATTATAGAAATTACAATTTCTAATGCAATTATTATATCATAACCAATATCTAACATAAAGCATTTAACTGAGAGGTGAGTGCACTCCCTCAGGTGTGAAGACTGCCCACCAAAATCCAAAAGGATACATGTGAGAGAAGAGATATCAGTCAAATCCAATACTGGTTCTACAGAAAACATGATTCCTCCCTTAGGTATGTTGTCCCAGGGACATTATGACAGGAATTTGTGACAAAGGAAACAACTAGAGCATTAGCTCACATAGTCAAGCTTCTACAATAGCATGGACTACGAGCTCGTCTGAAAGGCCCTTCTCAAATCCTGTAATTTTTTGGCTGTAGTACACATGATAAAAATGTCCAAACCGATCAGCAGACCAGAAGATTAGAAATACTTCTTTGCAATTTGTTTTAACAATTTACCTCCCAATGCATGTCTGAATGTACCGTAACTCCACCCTGCACTCAGTTTCTCATTTCACCTTTTTCCAGAAGGCTGGAAAAGTTTTATTTCCCTTTCCTTCTTCCCTGCACATGGAAAAGTCTTATTTCCCGTTGCTCTTTCCCTGTACAAAGCTGTTTCCACCTCATTCTCAATCATCTTATGAGATAAACAACCTTTCAGTCTCTTGCCACAAGACATCCAACTCAGCTACAAGGAAGTGTCATTACCCTTCTCTGCACCACCTCCAATATTCACCATTTCCTTTTATAACAGAGGCATCAGAGCAGCCCAAACTATTTGGGAGGCATCACCAACAAATACGCAGAGGCAAAAATCACCTTCTTATCCTGGCTAGTCATCTCTTCTTTACACACCTGAGGTCAAAATCGGTCTCGCAGCCCCAGCACTGAGCAGGAGATCCCTGTGCTGCCTTTCTGCTCTTCTTTCCAACTTCTCCACACTGCACAGGTACGCCTGACCTCTCCTCTGCTCTCTAGCCAAGCTTCAACTCATACATGGCTCCTGAGCCGATGGAACGCAGCTATCTTCCTGCCCCACTCTGGACACCCCTCTCCTGGGCTGTGGATGGAAGGAAGCTCACAGGGGCTGCTTACGCAGATGCTGCCAAACGGCTGTTTCACACCGAAGAGGCAGATCTCGCCTCCTCTGCTTTAATTTGAATTTGGTTAAGCACAAAGACCTCTTGTGCGGGTCCTATACACCAAGCGATCCTGGCTGCTCTGTCCAACAGCCTCAGCTTTGTTTGCCACCCTGTGTCCCGTACCGAAGTTTCATTGCAGCAATTTGATACTTGCTGCCATATCAGATGCAAACACTGAGTAACATCTGACCTACAACTGATCTCAGCAGAACAATTCTGGGAAGTCCTCCCTTGACAGCATTTTGTCATCTGCTATTTAGCTACGCTGTTGTTCATCCCACACGCTGTTCACCCACACTTCATTCGGATATTCCTTTCAGCACTATGTGTCATGAAATCAAATGTTTTCTAAAAATCTATTATACATTTAATCAACCAAACTTCTAATTACCAAAAATAAAACTGGTTTTACAAGAGCACTGTCAAATAGCATCTTCCACACTCCTATCCTTTAATTACCTACCAAGTGAATCAAGTTTCTACTGTTTCGTCCAGGTCTGAAGTCAGGACCACCAGCCCATCATTAGCTGCACCCTCACTCTTCTCTTTCTGAACTACTGGTGTGAGCCCACCGATTTGGCATTTCTGACTCATACATGCTTGGTTAACATTTTGAGACTCCAAAGAGCAAGTTAACATTACTTTCATGAGAGGAAGTTCTACTTCCTGCCCTTCCCATCCAGCAACTTTAGAGGATTCAAGAAGTGATGCTTCTGGAGAGGTCTGGGGTTAAAGAAATGCAATTGGCACCAGTCTGCAGTGCTGTAAACAGAGGCCCATCTCCCTTGCCCTCCTACAAACCACGCTTCCCAGGCAGTTTCTGGCTCAGCTACTTACCAGGCAGGCAGGCAACTCCACTCCTGAGCACTTCGGGGTTCACATCCTTGGCTATGGTACGTGCAGACCGACCACCCCAGGCAGTCCTAGAAGACGGGGATGTTGGGGGAGTAATAGATGTTGAGGTTACCTCCAGGGCACTGACTTTACTCACTGGTTTCAACACATCTGTGCCAGTTGCTTCTTTTCTCATCTCTGCCCCCTCTGACACCATCCCTGTAAGACAAGCAGCAGCCAGAATCTCAGGCACGGCTCCACCCAAAAGGTCCCAGGTGGGACCCTGTGGAGGGACGTGCCCCCAGCCCCAGCAGTCGGCAGCTCCTCCAGCCCTCATGCCAGCAGAGTGCATGTTCCAGAACTGGTTATAACATCAACAGTACTGTAATACCAAGAAAATAAACCAATTCATTGTCAAGTTTGCAAGTTACAAAAACTCAATTCAGATCAGGATTACTGTAGTCAAATAATTTTTTAAAGGTAACATACCAAACAGCACATGTCTGCTCACAGCCTGAAAATCTGGTGCGGTGCAAGTCCTTGGCTAAGCTCCAGCAGCTTGAGCATGCTGAAGTGATAAACCAGCTTCTGACAGGGAGAACTGCTCCATCAGAGCTGAATTACTCCCCCAACACCACTTTCAGATTAGTTCCTGAAAATATGAAGTCAACTTGAGGCTGACAAAGCAGCTGGAAATTAGCTAAAGAGACCTTGTTCTTGTCCAGACTTTTTTAATTAACAGTTATTGTGGAAGTCAGAAACCTATTCTAAAACCCTGAAGAACAGGATGATTACACCAATCACCTCTGTCTGAGAACTGGAGAAAATGCTTCCTCTGCCTGACATCTCAGCTCTAAAGTACAAGTTACCAAAATCAGTTAGTTCTAAAATTAAGTATCTTAGCTACTACATGGAAACTAACTCTAGTTTTATCAAGTTTCAATTTTCATGTGAAAGTAGCTGCGAGAAGAAAAAAATATATACCTACTGTGTAAGAAGAATTATTCCCCATTTCCCAACATTGTAAGAATAAGAAGCCAACAATATGTCTTCAACAACACGTCTTTAGCATCATAAGCACACAGCCTGGCTATCCTACCGTTTGGCACAAAGATATACTAAAGAAAAGGCTATACTTCGCTGCAAATCCTGATACTTCAATATCTACCAACAAAACAAAAAAAAAAATCAACCTTTCTTTAGGAAAATAAGAGTAGGGTATTTATTTGCTTGCTATGAAGTCAGACATCTTAATTGCTATTTAAAATTGACTTCAACCATCCTACCTTCCTGCTGCATCAACAATGCTGACACTTGACTCAGTTTATTTACTAACAGATTCCAATACTTCATTAAAGAGCAGGACCAGGAACAAAGCAGTCCTTGAAGTGGCTTTCAATACAAGTTTTAGCAGTGAAGGAGGTTTACAGGTTGAGGCTCAGCCCAAACTGCTTTCAAAATTGCTAAAGTGGGTGAGAGAAGTGCCCTAAGCATCATGGCTCACTGTGCAAAATTACCTGACAGCAGGGGGGGGAAACTAGGAGGGGCTCCAAAGCTCTGCACCATCAAGGCCATGATGGGGCGGGTGCTCATTACTCCTTGGTAACACCCCTCTTGAGGGAGCATCCCTGGGACCCAGCTTGGCATCCACTGCATTTGGCCACATAAGCGGCTGCGATGGCTTCAGGGATCTGCAGTTCTGGGACACATCAGAGCCCAGTTCTGTTCCTAGTGCCACCTCAGTCTCCACTTCCCAATGATGCCAGAGGTCATTCGCTTTGGACAATGCTGCTAGGCCTTCCTGAAGCAGCATTTTAGAGGGGCACTGATCTCCCATAGATGGGGTATCTTGAAGACCACAGTGTCATGTAAGTTGTGTTCCAAAGGTTTCCCATTAAGGGCTTATAGACTTTCTAGGAGAACACAGAATCATCTTCTCAAGGAGCTGTAAGGCCTGGCAGTAAGCTGAACCACGCAGTTTATACTAAAGAAATCTGCATTAAATGAAGAGAGCCTGCAAAGAGGACCAAAAGGTGGCATTTATAGAAGACAAGAAAGGGAACATAGCTATACTGAAGGTACTATACCTGGGTAAGAGAAAGACAAACGTACATGGCAGCCCTGCTTTGAATATCTCTTATGAATGAGGCAGCAGCTCCCACAAGCTAGAAAAGAGAAGCATTTTGCTCAGCTCACCAGACACTGTCTTGGTACTGGAGCTTTTCAGCCTCAGGGAAACCTCACTGGAGTTGCACAGCCTCCAGACTGCATAGATCTTGCCCAAACAAACCTCTTCCCTAAGCTTCCTGGGCTCGGTTGAGATCTGCAGCTTCCACCTCTCTCCAAACAGGCCCAAGCACACTGTTTGTTATTTGCAAACTGGGGTGGAGGCATTTACTAAAGCGGAAATTGTACAATGCGGAGGATTACATCAAAAAGCAAATTAAGAACTGGGACATCTGAATTTGCCATGTTTGCAGGTTCCACCTTTCCCCCAGGTTAAGGAAGTGGTAGAGGAGGATTTGCTTGTGTGCATTTCAAAGAGACATTAGCATTTTTTTGCAAACTGCCCCGGCACCAGTATCATCTATGCTAACATCACACAGTAACAGAGAGCAGGAATGGAATGCCCTAACAGGTGCTGCTGAATATGCCCCTGTGTGGCTCTTCAGCCAATTTCTTGAATATCAAGATACTTTCCACCCCCAAACTACAGGAATTCTTTCCAGAGCCACAAAGTTTCAAAATTCACTTTCACTTACAGTTAGTCATTAGGGAAAAACAGCAGTCACATTATCTGCGAATGGAATAGTATACATTTTTAGCTACCAACTCAAAATAGCTCACATTTACCTCAAAATCTTTCTAAGTTAGACTGTATTTGTGTGGAAGATAGGCTCACTGGGAGAGAGTTAAGGGACAAGGAAAAATCTGGAGACACAGCAAACTCAGATGTTCCAGTTCTGAATGTATCTTTTGACATACCCGACAACGTCTGCCGTAACAAGCAAGTTCCTCCACCTCAAAGCGCAAATCATGCACCTGCCCACTACTGCTGAGGTGTGAACTGCAGATTTGAATTGATCCAGTAAAGCTTAAGCTTTGTTGTTATTTATAGTTTAGGCAAGATACCCACAGCTTCCAATCATAGTAGCAAAATGACCCCAAAAGACACAGTTACAGAGAATTTAACTTGTCTACAGACAGCTAGAAGACCAGAATTTGTAGGACATTTGCTTCACTTTGTAATTTTATCTCTGAATTATCTTCTTGTTATACCTCTGAGGGTTTAATGGGGCTAGATAAGGGGATGGCTTGTTTGGATCTCAAAGCAATCAGATGTAATTTAATGGATTAAGTTTATTATAGTTCCAGCTATAGTGTTTAAGAAATACTCCCAGCATTAACAGATATTTGAGCTGCCCTGTGCCTTAAAGTGTTTGGTTGGTTAGTTTGGGGCATTTTCCTGATGATTTAGGTTGTTTCTTTTGCTTTATAAATTCTGAGGTAACAGGGTTGGTGTTTTTTAACTGCAATGCCAAAGTTTAACATCATCAGAACTGGGCCACAAATGTCACTGCAGCCAAACCCCCAGAAACATTTAAATTGTCTCTCATTAAAAACAAACTCCACACATACCCCAGAGGGGTCCGTCATTGCTGAAATCCACAGCAGCAGCCAAGACTTATCCTGTGGAGCAGCAAGAACACCACACTGACTATCTCATACGCAAACTGGACCTGGCTAATTTTAGACAGAGGAGATGGGAACACTGAACAAGCAGCCACTAGTCGTGAGGAAAGCATACACCCAGCACTCAATATAGCCCAGGTTTTCTGAGGTCCGGTCCTGTGTAAACACGAAGTCAAGCCAGATTCAGCTTGGTCAGGGGAACAGATACCCATGGCATAGTTACACACTGGCATACATGCCCCGAGAGCTACGGACAGGCACGAGGTGACCTCTTTTTTCCTGCTCATGGGAGTAGATGCTCACAGACACACACACTTCAGAAACAGAAACTTTTGAGCTGATCCCTCCATTTCAAAGAAGAGAAATACTTGTCACTCCAAAAGTATCAGAAATACCTGGCAACCGTGGGCTTGCCCAATTACAAAAGTAAAGTGTTTTGGTGCAGCTGTTAATGAAATTTCATTTTAATCAACAGCCACTTTAGCTCCATTAGGAGGTAACACTAAGGCATCAGGTAAAATTTTACTTCTGGACACTTGTGTCCCTTTGGCTGTGTTTGCAGCCAAACAGCCGTGCTGCAGCAGTGGTGTAGGCTCTTATCCACACCAGTTAGGACTAGCACAAGCATTACACTGGCAGCCTGTCCAAAGACAACCAGGTCTTGATCTCTTCCTCCACAGGGTCGGACACACTCTACCAATGTGGGTCTATACCACCGACCCTTTCTAGAGTCCTCACTCTAATATTTCAAGTCAGGTAATTTTCCTAGCCAGGGGTCTTGGGGAATGAGAGCTGTTGAACTGGAATGGCACGTTTCACCCACACCCACCACACACACGCTCCTCAGTGTGATCTGCATATCTAGATACAGCTTTCCAGACTCAGCAGAGCTAGGCAAAGTCAATGCCACGTCCATGCGGTTATACTCTGCCTGCCTACAGTCTGGTGCAGAAGGCAGAGAGGCCTGGATTGCCTGCCCAATTCCTTCTGAAGGAGCACAGCTCCAGTGCAGGAACTCAGGCATCAAGAAGGCAGGTCAACGCCTGCTTGAACATACCATTTGAGTTTAAGTTAGATGCTTGATTTCTCTGTGCTCTCCCACTCAAGTTAAACAGCTACTACTTGAAACATAACCAAGCTGAAGAAAGAATGCCAGAGGGAGGGAAGGGGGGGTGGGGGTGGGGGAATCCCTCAACTCTTCAGTTTGCTTCTTGAATCAGTTTACCTGCACACATATTTGTTGATCTTCAGGTCATGTTACACAACTAGTATTTTACTGTGGCATCCACCGCTGCTTCCTCTTGCCACAAACAGCTTCCTAAAGCCAATTTTCAACTATGAAAGACTGGTACAGTTACGCATTCTCTCCTCGCACATTCCTACGGCATGCATCCATCATGGACATGTGAATGTAACAGGTGGTTGCCAGCAATCAGATCAGCTGAAATGGAAAGTCTCTTACACTGGAACTTTGTTCTGTACTGACGCAAATTTGCAAAGAACTATTAAACAAAATACCCCAATAAACACACCTGCGAAGAGAAAGCTAATTCCAAGCCACAGAAATGACAACTTAATCACTTTCCTGTAGTTTGTGCTACCAGTCCTCACCCTCTCAACAGACATACTTGTCAGCAGTACCTCCTGAGGGCTTTGCTTGTGATCCATGTTGTCAGATAAACACACAAATAAATATCCAATTGCTGTACCTTTAGGAGATGATGCCCTAGAAGCAGCCTCTTGGTGGGAGTACAGAGCGGTGGGCTCCTTATGCCCCTCAGTGGGTCCTGAGGACAGTGGTCCAACCTCCAGTTCCTCTTCAATAGATTCCAGTGTTTTTAAGGCTACAGTCTGTGACTTTTCCCCATGAGAAAAGCTTCCTTGGTTCTCCTCCCCTCCCTGCATGTCCTGTACTGCAACACACTGTGGGTTCAGCGAAGAATTCTCTTCACTTTTATAGCTCTGGTTTTCTATCCGTCTTTGTGGTTCCTCACATGTCTCTCCAGACCTCTGGGTTCTGAATTGACTTGAGCATTCTGCTTGTGCATCAGGGCCCAAAGAGTCACTGTTATTTAGTTGTTCTGCCATCTGATCACCCTCTGCTGACAGAGCAGTTTGAAGCAGTATGGCTTCTTCAGCTTTCTTATGCTGACAGATAGAGACCTCTTGCTCTTCACCATCTGACAAGAGTCCACCTGTAGCAGCTTTAGCAGAACAGTGACTGTGACTAGCCTGACTCTCATTTACAGTCAGTATTTGTTCAACCTCTTTGACTTCCTCTGGGCTGTCCCTTTTTCCCAGCTTGAATTCGCCTACTTCTCCTTGGTTCTGTTCTGGAGGATTTAATGGAGAACTAAGATTTGCTTCCTGATCACTGCAGCAGGCACCAACTGCTCCTACATCTGCTGTGTTCCCTAAAGGAAAGCCTCCCTCCAGGCCTACATCTGAACTCTCAGGTGTGATGAGCAATGTGATGGCCTGGACTGGCTCAACACTTTCACTGACACTCTGGCAAGAAACATGAGAACCTTCCTTCAGTGTGCAACGTGGTCCCGAAGGCCCTAGGACAGACACAGGAGAGGCACCTATCTGTGTCACCTCATTTTGACCCTCAGTCAGTGGTTCTCCGTGTACTCTCAGTATAACCTCCTCTTCAGCAGCAGTAGCATGTAGAATTGTTTCTGGGCTCTGCTCTGACATTTCAACACCAGGTTTTCCACTAGGATCATCACTTTCTCCTTCCGTGTTTTGGGGAGCACTGGGCATTCGTGCTTTGCAGCTGAAACCATCTCCAGCACACATGTCGCTGTAGCTGCACAGTGCATATCGCCAATCGATTAAGTGTTCACTGCAGGCCTCCTGCTCTGCAGATAAATCTTCTGCACTGCAGGCAGCAGACTCAGCCACAGAAAAACTATTCCCCATGTTTCCAGGACCACCTGGTAACAACTGACTTTCTGGAGACAGTTCTTCATGTGCCATCATTTTGTTGCTTTCCAACGGAATTACATTTTTGAGAACTTCTGGAGCAGAAGTCCTCAGAGTGTCCACTTGACAGTGCTCCTTCTGCATAAGTGCTGATTGAACTAAGTTCTTGGAGTAGGTACTGTCTTGAATAACAATAAACCTATGCTTGCCTTTAGATGCATTCACTCGTGTTCTGGGCTGAGTTAGATAACTTAAAGCTAGTGACTGGGTTAAAGAGCCTGTCTGTGGCCCAAACCTGGGCAATGAAACTTCCGTCAGCTCAACGTACTCCCCTTCAAGGTCACTTTTCAAGTTCTCTTGAGGCACAGGACTTATACAGACACCATTGACAAGAGCTTCACTTAACTGCGGAGCTGTGCTGCTAATGACCACGTCTTGATTTGCACTTTGTTCCTGTAGACACTGAGATCCTAGTTCTGGTGAACTGTGCTCAGCATGGTCCATGGGGAGGCACAAAGCCGAACGTTCCTCTGTTATTTCTGGAGAGATTATATTGTTTTCAATTATTTTTGGTTTATTTATAAATTCAGGATTAACCACTTTATCCCAGGGGACACGAAATATTTTATCATCAGTGGTTAGTAAACAATTTTCCAGTGCTATACCCATCCGCTCTCCATTGAAAGTACTCAACCATTGCAGAGTAAAAATAGAGGTATAGGAAACTTCTGGAATCACGACTTCCTCTACATTATGCTTGTCTTTTGCCAAACATTTCAATACAATTCGTGGAGACTTCTTCAGATAGGGGACCACCTGGAGGTAGAAGTCACCAGGCTTCAAGATTCGCCAATCAATGGAAGCCAGCTGGACTACAATCTTCTCATGAATACACAGGGGCCAGCCCTCATGGCGAAACAGCAAGCCACAGTACTGAACCTATGGAGAAAAGAGAAAGTGTTTTCAGCATCAGGAACACATGTCAGCTCAAGCTTTTGGACAAAAGAAATCAATCCTCTCTTTCACAGCTGTACCAATAGAACAGTCAAATTTAGGGTCTTTGGTTATTAGCACAGGGGAGTTTTCCATACTGAGGTCTTCTCTTCGAAAAGCAGAAAGAAGAAAAGCTACCAACAGAAATTACCAGCATCTCTGAATCTGAATAGGAACCAACCAGCTGCCAGAAGTTTCAGCCCTGTAATAAAGCTGGGTCAGCGCAGACAGGCAGATGTCTAAGCCCCAGAATCCCAGCACAGAGAAATCAGGAGTTTCCACCTCCCAGTGCTCAAGCTGGGAGACCCTGTCCCTACCTTATTTCTGACTCATAAGGGCCAACTGGACTGACTCAGAAAGTGAAAATTCAGACCATACAGCATCCCTAACCAAGTGCCATTAGAGAAACACAGGCAGACAGCAGTCTGCTTACAATGCACAGACAAAACCCACTGTCCTCAACTGAAAACCATCCCCAGCCTTAACAGAGAAGGTGGCAAATAATATGCATAATTTCCAGAACATTCACAGTAAGCTCTAGGTTGTACCAGGTACACTCAATACCAACTTGCCAGGAGGCTGGAGGTGCAGAAACCTCACCGCACGGGATGCCACTAGTCAGCCTGGCACTGCAAAATGTCTTTTCTCTGGTCTTGGGTCTTTAGACTGAGGTCTGCTGGAAGGGAGGTAATTAAAAGCTTTGCTGATGAGGGAAGGTACCATGACAATGCCAAGGTCTGTCTGAGGACTTGTTTTTATTCCCTAATATGCTCTGCTGGAATACACAGCATGTTCCACCTAATGTCGGTTAAGCCAAATTGAAGAGCATGGAGCCAAGTAAAAAGCATCGTTCATCTCATGCTAACACGAGCCTTTGCAAGACAGGTGGAGACAAGTTACATGGGATGCAGCAGTAAGGGATGGCTACAACCTACCAGTGAATGGAAGGAGATACTGCGAAGACAAAGCAGGAGAAAGGAGGCAGCAAACGAGGAAAGCATAGCAGAACCACAGAGAAAGAAAGCAGCAAGTGCCATCAGCCAGCTGCAAGGAACTCTTGGCGTACCAGGGACTTCCTTGTTCCTAAAACACAGCAGCACTCAGGACAAGTCTCAAACAAATCCCAATCAACTAAAAGAACTGAAGTTTCATGGCTGAATTGAATTGACTCAATTATTTACAGCTTTATCACAACTTCAAAAAAATAAAATCACTGATTTGAACTTCATTATGTTTGGGTAAACTAAGATTTAAATTGATCCATGACATAAGCCATCAGTTTCATGATTAATTCCATCTTTCCTGGTCACAACAAGGGTTTAGATAGGATTCACTTGTATCGATGCAATACTTAGAAAGCTGTCATCTGACTTCAGTATTGGAAGCATTAGACTTCAGACATTTTATTTTGTTTCTAATACATGGCCACATGGAAGTCTTGACAAAAGCAAGCAATTATAAAAATGTTGTATTCTGCATCTCCAGGCAGATGAAAGAAAAAAAAACTTTAATTCAAATATTTTGCCATATAGTAGAGAAACCACAGGACTGGAAGGAACCTCAGGATCCTCACACACCTTGAAACAACAAGTAATAGCATCAAGTAATTTCTTTCCTATGTTCATCAAGCTTTATTGTCAGCCCAGCCAGGTTTCCTAGCCTCACTGCACTTGATGCAAAGTTGTTCAGAGGCTTGAATGCCCAAATTATCCTTCAGGTTCAATAATTCCTCCTCCTCAACCCTGGAGCTAATTCTCTGGAAGTGTTCCCATTGCCTAAAATTATTAAGCCATGTCACATCACCGTAGCACGTCTCCCTTGATAATCTCTTAGGCCTGCCTGAAGCACCTCTTTGGTGATGCCTTTTAAAAAAAAAAAAAAAACAAAAAAAACACAAGAAAGAAAAAAGAAAAACCACGTTTAATTATTCCGACTTTGTCATTGTGCAAGGCATTGCAAAACACTGCGTACAATGGCACTAATACTTCCCAACTGTGCTAGAAGCATCTCTTAAAGCTAAGATGACACTTGGCTTCTAGTCACTCCCCTATGGTAATCCTGTCACCTGTTAGTTTTTCTTTCCAAACTGGTGAACCCCAGTTCATGAAAGAAATCCTGCCTATTACTTCGTGGAGGCACACGCTTGCCCTCTGAGTGTACCGTTACAAAAACTTAAGTACAAAGTTTCAGAGCTCATCTTGCGTAATGTATTTATCACCCTCCTCCTTTAGGTTATTGCTGATGTCTCCCAGTCTGGTTTCACCCCAAATACCTACCTGCCACTTGTGTACTCTTACTTTTTATGCCAAGGTCATGGGTGAGAATCAATGTGTGTTTCAGGACTCCTGCCTCCAACTCAGTTTGCACTGCAGCACAAACATCCACCCTTTCACCAGTTTGTTATTCTTCTTGCAATACTTGCATAAACCTCCATCCCTTTGACACAGTAATTAATTTTCCATATGACTCCATAATAAATCCTTTACAAGAGAGATTAGGCAATGAAACTTTTCTCTCTAGAGAGAGCTGGTTTATGAAAAAGGGCAGTCTTATACTACCTGCCATGGAGCAAACCGCATGAAAAAACCTTACCCAGTTGTTAATGGGTCAGTTAATTCAGTCCTTGCTCAGTGCATGTTGTTGTACACTCAGCTTGTTCTCTGTGTTTTGTTACTAGCCCCGACTGAACAGATTCAATAAAAATCCCTGCTATCAGACATTTGGCATTACATAGTAACTTCTTCCATATTCCAGGATGGAGACCAGCCAGCCCCTTTTCTTCGACATAGTGAATTCTATATCCATTTCAATCACGGCAGTTTTATTTCTGTTCAATCAGTGCAACTGCCTTACTGTTGTACCTACATGCTGTTACCACTACTAAACTGAATCTTACTTTGTTTTCAGTTGTTTGAAGATCATATTAATACTACCTTTACATTCTAACCTTGAACTCAGAGCAGGCCCACCTCCCTTTCTTTTCTCTTTCTAATCTGGATGCAGAGGAACTTATTTGGGGGCCATGCATACATTAAGAAATCCAAAATCCAACCTCACCATTTAGATGACCTGCATGCCTACTGACTGACAAGTGGAAGAAACCTCAGCAACAGAATCACCAAAACTAAAATGCAGGATGCAATGAAGTTCCTGAGAAACCCTACAAACCCACAGTTTAAACTGCAGCAAGAGCTAGAGTAACCATCAAACAGAAATGTAACTCCTTCAATAGCCTACACATTTCAGAATTTTAGAGCTTTAGAAGTGGAGTATCCTCATGCTGCTCCTGCTCCAAAAAGTACCTTCACAGAGAAGATTACATGAAGAGGCTCATTTCAGTTGTTTTAACATTTCACTTTGAGGCTCAAGTGTTTGCTTTTCTTGTGTCCAATCTCTGCTGAGCCAAACCAGGCTCGTCACA
Source organism: Falco naumanni (assembly GCF_017639655.2). Lineage (NCBI taxonomy): Eukaryota > Metazoa > Chordata > Aves > Falconiformes > Falconidae > Falco > Falco naumanni. The sequence continues at coordinate 22,709,068 of NC_054068.1, read as the reverse complement.
GGAGTCTATTCTCTACACCCAGCATTTGCAGCCAGGAATAAATCTGCCTCTCAGGAAAGAGCTGGGCATCAACAACAAAGATGGCACTAAGGCGGTAGCTCCTAGAGCTATGGGGATGGCTTGGCTGGAACAGACCAACAGTCCATTTAGCTCAGGATGTCATATTAAGAAAAACATGGTTTCTTACTCATTGCTAAGCAGAGACAGACCCCTTGGCATGCCCCTCTCCAGCCCCTAAGAATCACATACAGGCCAGTAATTTTAATATGCCCAGCTGAAGCCCATGAACTTGTCTAACACTTCACAAAGCTACTTACACTTCTGTCACTGCAGAGGCTGACAAAAGATCTATCTCTCAAGATTTCCTACAGCAGTCATTCAGACTTTTCCCTTTAGTGTGTTTAGAAAAAGCTCACATGGATCAGCTGAACTATAAACTAAGGAGGAAACACTGCTTTCATTCGGACTCTCTAAAAGGCTGACAAAACTTTTAAAGAACAAGCACCAAAAAACAGTCCTGCATATTTCAGACAGTGAAGACAAAAGAAGTGGCACACAGTTTAGGGGAGATGACGAGTTCACAACAAATGAAAGTAGTAACTCCCAGTAATAAAAATTCAAACAAGCAGACTTCTAAATAAAATATGGAATAGCCTGGGCCCACAAGACCGTACAAGGTACCTAGAGCCTCCCTTGATCTTCCTGTGTTGCTACTTCTGAAAGTGCAAAATCATGAATCAAGGCCAGAAAGGGTCACAAACAAGGACAAAAGGCTCAAGGCATTCAGCTGTGCTCTTTGAGAGGTCTGTGCCTGCACTCTTGCCTCTTGCTGCCCACTCTCCCAGACATTTCACACTTCAGCAAAAGCTCCTGACACCTAATGCTGAGCCCTGGGCAGCCCTCACTGGAGGCAACTGCCCCACACCTTGTGGCTACTGGGCAGGCCAGGGAGTGCCAGGCAGGCCCTGAGGCCTCCCCTATTCCTGGGTTTGTGACAGTAGAGTGGCTCTGAGCATGTCTCCTATCCCTACACTCCGACACCTTCCCCCCCCCCCCCCCAAACAGCACTGCATGTGTAATACAGCCCCACCACACTGCTTTCGACCTCCAACAGGACACCTCTGCCACCACCAGCCCTCCTGCCTCCACGGCACCTGGGCCCATGCTCCAGGCCAGCCTGGGAGGTCTGTCAGCACCCCCTGAGCTCCTTCAGGGCCCCCTGCCCTCACCTCTCCCGCCTCAGGGACCCTCAGGGCCCCCTGCCCTCACCTCTCCCGCCTCAGGGACCCTCAGGGCCCCCTGCCCTCACCTCTCCCGCCTCAGGGACCCTCAGGGCCCCCTGCCCTCACCTCTCCCGCCTCAGGGACCCTCAGGGCCCCCGGCCCTCACCTCTCCCGCCTCAAGGCCCACCGCCTGAGCAACTCCTGCTGACAGCCCCTGGCTCGGCCAAGGCTACTGAGCCCATCAACACAGCCCCGCACTCCTATTGGCTGTCACAGCCGCAGCTGTCCTCCCATTGGCTGCCGGCAGCACAAGGCCCTCCCTGCCACCACACCCCACAGCGGCCTCGGCTGAGGGCAGCCATGGCCCCTGGTGGGCACGTGGCCTCGGGGGCCCTGGGGTGGCAGCGGCAGCCCCCCACACTTCGCCGGCATCCTGCCCCCACACCTCCCCTCTGGGACAGCAGCACGGCGGGCCAGCTCCCCGGCTGGCAGAGGGCCACGCCGACCGAGCGGCAGGCTCAGCTCGCAAGCCAGGCTGTGTGCCTTGCCGCCCCCTCCCCCCACCAGCTCGCCTGCCGGGGCGGCGCTGGGCGCTCAGGAGATGGGGGGGGGAGATGGCTAACTCGCCTCCTCCGAGGTGGGAGGCTGCCTGGGGAAAGCTGTGAAACCTCTTGCGATAACGACCAGTTCATACAAACTAAAAGCTTTTTGTTTCTTTAAAGGGGAAAAAGCACACTATGCACCATGGAATTGGAAACTGCAGCTACATACACCCATGGAGTCATTCCTGCCTGAGTGTTCAGGGTATGAGAGCTGCTCCCCAGAACCCTCACCCACAGCCTTGGATCTCTCCTGGGCTCTACAAACACACAGCTGGCACCAAGCTGAGGCTGGTGACAGCGCAGCAAGACAAAAGCTGCACCAAAACACTTGCCAAGTGACCAGCTCCCTGGGGTTGTTACGTGGATCCTTTGTACAATGGGTGTTTCCCTCCAGCATTTCACCTCCTTGAGACAAATGAGTAACTGACTATTTCAGCTTCTGTTTAATGCTTTTCCTCATCCTAGAAGTCCCTTGCCCTCCAACATGAGGACTTCTATTGAAAGCCTGGCCTCACACACCTTCTAGGTTCGGAGACAAAAAGGCTAGAACGAACCCTAGTTTTAGGTTGTTGGGGCTGGTTGGTTTTTTTTTCATCTTGCAGACTTTGAGCCAAGTTTGTGATGGAGGCATTTGACTCATCGTTTCTAACATTTTAGACTCCAAACAGTAAAGCACGTTAATCTTGGACTCGTTCTGGCAGTAAATGTAACGTAACTCCTCGGGGCTACTGAGCCTTGCGACCGTTCCAGCAACCATCAAAGGGGAGCCGGAGTTCTGGGAAAAACACCGACTGGCAGCGTTTCACCCCGCACGTCCTCCTGCCAGAGGCGGCACCTGACAGATTCATCCACAGGGCCAGGGAACGGCTGGAGTTAGAAGCCACCTGAGTCAGCTGTATCCAGCAAACACTTTGCTAAACCTCTTCCCCTGAATCCCTTAAGCCTTCTGTTTGGTGCCCCCTGGTTATGGAAGGCGAGGGTGCCACTCCACATCTGATCTCTGCATGGTTGAGCTTCAATAACAATTTCTCAACTGTTTCCCAATTGTCTGCCTGCCCTCCCACCTAGGCTGCCGCACAGATGCGAGCACTTTTCGCCAGCCGCTTTACATATGAGAGCAGAAGGAAAGCTCTCCGAGAAAGCCTTCATAGGCCTTAGAGAGCATGATGTACTCACACAGGCATCCTGCTGAATGCACTGCAGGATGTGCTTGGCTGGAATCAGGAAGTCTATGAGGTAGCGCAGTCCATCCCCACGGTACGTCTTCTCCACCACATCAAAAACTTGGCACAGAACAGTGGCTGCAGTAGCCTCAAATGGAGGGTAGAGTGCTGATAACGTACTCTGAATGCAACCATCCAGCGACTCCGAGTCCTGCCAAGAGAGAAAGCGTTAGTGGTGCCCTGCCACTACGCTCCGGTGCCCTGCCAAACCCAGGAGCCCAGCCACTTCCAAATGCAGGAGGAGAGGAGATCAAAGGAGCAAACTGCTGTCCTTTCTAGCTTCTTTTGGCACCAGCGATTCCAGGTAAACACAAAAAGGCTCTTCCAAAACGCGAGTGGAGTGCTTGCAGAGTGCTGTGCACAGTGGCGAGATTTCCCAGCTTTTGCTTACGCAGCAAGTCCCGACTGCGCTGGGTGGGGCTGCCAGTAAACCATCGCCGCGGCACGTGAGCGCGTGCGAGCGAGCGGGAGTATCGTGGGGCGGACGGATCGGCAGGCCCCGTGCTTTGGATACCCGGGGCTGGAGATGCCACCCAGCACCTGGATACCTTAAAGCCCACTGTTATGCTCCTCAGTGGGCTAAGGGGAGTTGCAGGGGCAAGAGCCAGGCTGAAGCTCCCCAGCCTGCTGTGCTCTGATGTCCCTGCACAGAATAAGCTGCCAGAGCTGTCTGGTACTGGTGAAAGCCACTCACCAGTGCAATTCCTCATTATTCACAACTGTTTGGCTGTCATGAAAGGCTCACTCCAGGAGCCGGGAATTTTCAGCAGCGAGAGATGCCCCGCAGCAGGATCCACAGCCTGCATGTGGACAGGGTTTGGTGCCTGAGCACACGCATCAGTACGTAGGATGCCCGTTTCCTGCTTGGGTATCAGAGGCAACGGCTTCCCTGCTTCCACCTTTATTCAGGAGAACCTGCCAGCCAGACCCTGCCCACGGGTCAGGACCAATTCCAGTGCTAGAAGCCAAATTCTGATCTACTGCATAGGTGTAAATCAAGAGAGCTTGCCAAAAAATAGTAACAAAATAAATCTGTACACATCTAGAAAGAGGATCAGGATCCCCTCTTTCCTTTCTATTTTAGAGGGGACCCCTCTGGCTAACTGGTAGCCACTGGGAGTGAGTTTTTCTACAAAACCAATGAAAGTTTACTCAGGTGTCTGGCCAGATCCTCATCTGATCTAAATCCACCTCCTTTTGCTAGAGACAAGAAAAGCATTCCAGCCACTGTCCCAGAAGCCCTACAGCCTCCTGCAGAACAGGAACAGCTGCATGGACAGGCTTGAAAATATACCACAGTCCCACAGCAGGGCTGAGAGAGAAAGTTAAGCAAAGCAGGGCCACAACAGCTTACACTGCCACTGGGTAACAGTAGGATGAAGGGATCAGGAGGAAGCAAACCGTTTCGCTTCCTCCACTCCAAGGGAGCACATGCTCATTGCTCCTGGTACTTCCACTGGCTTGTGAAAATGCAACAGTCTGAGAGAAGCCTGAACCAACCTGCAGCCAGAACAGAGGTGAACCCTTCCCATCTCTCACAGCTCAATGATCTTAAAATTCCTCCTTTAGAGGCTTGGGTGTTTGAAGCACAATATAAACTCCCTGCTCTGTTGTAAAGCATTCCTGTAGGACAGCCTGCAGGATTGCACAGGAGAGATGAGAATGCCCAGGCAACGCCTCCACCATCCCTGGCAGCCCTGAGCTGGCAGGACGCAGGTGACAGGCAAACCACACACCGCCCGCGGCACGGCACCGCTTTGTTACTTTTTTTGCTGTTTCCCCTGATGTCAGCAACAAGCAAGACTAAATGGCAGCAGGCTCCTCAAGTGCTCGCAACTCTTCCAAAAGACCAGCTGCCTCCTGCAATACCCCTCAAGGTCAATGCAACCAGATAAACAGAAATTAAGGAGCTATTTTTCATATTCTTAACCCAAGGACTCAAAAAGCAGGAGCCCTGTGTGCGCGCTTCCAAGCGTTGAATGCCGGGACCAAGCATTTAACCCAGTCCTAAATGGGAGGAGAAGGCTGTTTTAAACAAGCTTCTTTCCACTCAGAAAAGAACAACCTAAAGCCTCAGCTTTTATTCCATTAATTGAAGTGAAAACCCTGGAAGCTCCCAGGCACTTCCTTCCCTGCAGGAACAGGACTTCAGAGAAAATCTTCCACTAGATATCGTGGGGGTCAACGTAAAACTTCCAAGAGCCTCCAAGAACCTGCAGCTCTCTGCACAGTTCTGGACAAGACCGTCCCCATGCACGGTTACAAGGAGAGAACTCGGCAGAGTTCAGAAAACATAAGAAGAGAAAGCAGGCTGATGGGAACTGTGGGCTGAGTTGTGCAGACCCAAGAAGACAGCCTAAATAAGAAATGTTCCCTTTACATGGTATCCTGGACCTGCTAGAAAAGGCATGGAGGGGGAAGGGTAGGGAAATGGGTATGGAGCCCAGCATAAAGCATGTCAGTTAGACATCCACCCAATACCGCTAAATACCGACATAATGCACTGAACACTGTACATCATTCCTCTCCTGAGCTCTTGTGAAATGACAGAGGCCTAGCGCAGCCAGCTGAAGGTGAGCACAGCTCCAGGAACCTCTGTTGACACCAGCCTGTCCCAGCAAGTGCCGGTGGCCTTGTCAGACAAAACTGGCCTTCACCCAGGTGTTTGGCCACTATCACAGTAGCTTTACTGCTGGCAGCGTTTGACAACAGTTTTCCTCCGACCTTCCACAGCCCACAGGTTCAAAATATCATCAAAACCAGCTGGGGTTGGTTCTGTGCCATCTTCTGCCCCCGTACCCTGCTTGAGCAAAATTCTTTCAGATATCAATCCTCCCCACCAATGAAATTTAAGTCAACTCTTGCAAATAAAACAAAGAAGTCAAAATATTTGCACATGAGTCAGTGCATCGCTCTAAGGTTCTCACACCATTCCTGCTGCCTTAGCAAAGTCTTCACAAGACAATTATTAACATTGGCACTGAATCAAAAATCCTTTATATGGTTAAAATAAACCAAGTCGTATATTATCCTTTCCTTAGTAAAATACAGAATAACCATAGCCTGTAGCCATTGCAAAGTTCAGTGCTAACAGGGCACTCCTTAGCACAGAGATTTTAGCTCTCTCTGGCTAGACTATACCACAGAGCCATGATAGCTGTGCAGGTGTAAAAGGGACAGAAAGAAGGTTTCAATGTCCACCATTTGGTAGAAAAAGGAGATGTTTTTACCAGTCTCTGCTAATTCCACATGAAAAGCCCCAAACAGGGAGCAAATTCCCACATCCCCTGATGCTGCATGTGATTGTAACACCAGCATCCTTGGGCAGCTGCAGAGCAAGGATGGCTGCAGCCTCTGTGTGCCGCAGATGAACACAAAGGCAACACTGCTTTTCAGTGCTCCCACCTACCCAGGGTGATCTCCCAGGGGCAGGTCCTGCCCAGGTGGATGGTGAAGAGTGGCTGAGCCTCAGAAGTCACCTTGAAACACAGAGGGTGAAACATGGCTTGGAGCCTGCAACAGCAGCAGATTCTCCTCTGATCATGGACTCATTAAACCAATGCACAATCCTAGGGATGGGACTGCTTATTTTTACTAATTAACTTCTCAGATTGCAAGGTGGCCTGAGGAAAGGGCCTCTGCAAGGGCTGCAAGAGGCCGCATGGTCCTGCTGTTTAATGCTGGAGCACAGATGGCCAGCCTCACACATCTGGCCTGCGGGCAGTGCCTGCTGCCACACACATGTAGGAGCCATGGTTTGGAGGCACAGGGAACTCATACCAACCAGCTCAAGACAGCAAGAGAAAGGCATAGCATCCTGCACTCCAGTGCCTGATAAACCTGGTCTAGAGCCCATCCTACTTACAAACCACATCTCTTATCTCAAGAGGCAACGACACAATCCTCAAGCAGGAACGAGGAGAAACCTTTGCAACCCAGGACAGCACCCGCAGAGGAGAACAAGCTAAACCCAGCAAGGATCCAAGGACAGGGCACTCCTGCCCTGGCAGACTTCCATTTCAGGCAGCCCACAGCAGCCCCTGAGAGCTGGCAGAGCCCACCACAGGAGCCTCCTCCGGGGACTGCAGATCTCAGGCTTCCCTGCCTCCAACAGCATTGCCACATCCCCCTCACAGGAAGGGTCCTGGACACTTGCTCCTTTCCAGCCACACAGCACAAACACTAACGGAAGCGTTTTCCAAGCAAGCCAAAGAGCATCTCTCCAAGCAAAAGGCATCTTTGGGACTCAAATGCTGCTTTGTCAATAGCATGGGAGGACCTATGAACTCCAGCTCCCTGCCACCACTCCGCCACACACTCACCACCCCCCTGAAACAGAAACATGCTTTTAAAATAACTCCTCCATAAATCAAGGTGCTAAATAAAGCCCAGGTTAAGGTCATGTCCGGCCATACCAGCTCTCACTGTACCTCAGCTGGGAACCAGCTGCTGGTGCAGGGGCTGGAGCACAGCGAGGGAAGCAGCACATAGGGATGGGATGGACTTCGTGGGCAGAGCGGTGTGATGTCAACAACCTAGCACGGTCCCAGCTGGCGAGGCAGGAGAGGAGGGAGAGCCCAGGAGGGCTTCACTGGGCTTGGATCTGAACAGGGGCAGAGATGAGCAGGGTGGGGTGGGCTGCCCTCCCTCCCCTGCATATAACAGGAACTACAGATGCTGTGAAATGAACAGAGCAATAATGGATGTTGTGGCAGAGCTCTGCTGCTCAGCCCTAAGAGCCCCTCTCCCCATCACAGACTGCAGCAAGAACCAGGAGTTGGGGACAGACGAGGTTACAAGTGCCTGGGCAGAAGTCCCGAGCCAGGACTAGCCAGCAGGCAGCAGGAAGAGGAGCCCGGGATCAGTCCCCTGCTCAGGGGACACATCACCTCTCCTGGCACAAGCAGCCACTGCAGGATGGGTGGGGAGCCTGCCAAGAGGCATCTGGAGTAACCAGGAGCTTCTTGGGCTTTTGTCAGTGCATGGATTGAATTTTCTGCCTCCCTTTGTGGGCACAGAGAGAGCTACATAGCAGCCTCAGCCACTGGGAACTCCTGCCATGCTACATTTCTTTCTGACTTGGGACTCAGCTTCTTCCTCTGTGGGACCTGCTGCTCACCAATTAAGTCTGAACCCTGGAGAGCCTCCTACGGGTTTGGAGACCAAGAAGTCAGCCTGCTTGGGGAGCAGAGAGGAGACCGCTGGGGTTACAGAGCTTGTGCAGCATCAGAATACCAGTGCTCTCCCAGCAAGCACCAGGGGCAGTAACCCAAGTGGCTCTGGACAATGCAAGTCGGTCCGGGGACGGGCTGCAACCCACAAAACCTTGGCAGCACTTTCCCTACAGCTTACCCCAACATCTTCATAAGAAGTCAGCGTCTTGCCTAAGAATTTTGTCTATAAAATGCTAAGTCTTGGTCAAGGAGACCATGAAGAGGCACAGATCTTCCCTGCTGACAGCCCAGGTGCTGTCTGGAGACTCCTAAAATCTATTAGCATGGTGAGGCCGGACTAACTGTTTGATTAAACCATGACTTATGGCAGACAGTGCTCATTTCTAGTGGGTTGGACGGGCCCACGTAACATGCTGAGGATTCATCCTGCAACAGGAATTTAGCTAAAGGACCTGCAGCTTTGCTCTGAGAAACCAGGACTGCCATCTGAGCAGCTGAAGAATGAAACTACATATCCCAACATGCTCCAGTGAAATCCAGTGCTTGCCATGGCTTGGCAGAGCAAGGAGCATAGCTGGGTGGTGGAGCAGAGCGGGCAGGCTGCAAGCACAGCGAGTGGTGCCATGGTACGCCCAGCTCTAAGTCACTGAGCGCCTCGGCTCCTGCTCTGTAGGGCAACCTTCCAGCAGCTCCCGCAGCTTTGCCCTCCTTCTGCCAGCTGCCTGGAGCCTGGCCACATCCTGCATGCACCCACCTTCTCCCCTCTTTCCCAGGCACTGACGGACAGACAGTGTGAAGGCAGGACAGAGGAGACAAGTGTCTGCAAAGGTGAAGGGAAGGGACAACCCAACTCTCCCACACCCCAGAACTGGAAAGTAGAAACAGCAGCGAAACTGGGAAGAGGCAGAGCTCCAGGCAGCACAGCGCAGCACCTGCCCACGGCCCCCAGCCAGCTTTGAGACTGGGGGAAAAAGGAGCACACAGCAGGCGCTGAGCAGGGCCGGGTTAGCTGGTCCCTCCACCAGCAAAGGCTGCTGTGCTGTGCTGCACTGCTTGGCTGGAGGCTGCTCAGCTCTCAGCTGACGTGAGAAACCGCATTTCCAGTAAAAACAGACCTCTGGGCTTTCCACGAAGCCTTTCCACTTTCTGACACAAAGCTGAAAGCCAGGCCTCTTTGCCTTTAAAAATGAGACATTTCTGTATTCAAGAAGGTCTTTGGCTAAAAACAAGACTTGTTTTTCTGACAAAATCTGAGATTTCCCACTCCATTTCTGCAGGGAGGAGGACCCTCCCAGCCTCATTTCCTGAGCCGCTCTAATCACAGCGGCAATGAGTTCAAGAGAGAAAAATCTTCCCAGAGCATGTGCCAGCTCCCCCCTCTGCTGCTCACTCTGAGGCTCAAGGGGAGGCTGGGAGGAGGGCGCCTGCCTTCGGCACCCTGCCTGCCTCTAGATGTTTTCGCTAAAATAATGTACTATTAAGTGGCGCAGCTATAGGCAGGCATTCCCACTGCTGTAATTACACCACCTTCCTGTGAGATAACCAGGAATGGCTCTACCTGCTCTTTGAGCTATTATTTTAGGCTTTTCAGGGAGTAAAGCACAGCACCCAGTTCCACTTGGAAGGAAAATGTTTGCCGTCTCACCCAGGCCAGCTTTGCTCACGGGCTGTACCTCTGAAAGCAAGCTGCCTTCTGCACGCCGCCATGGGTTCCCTTGCACAGGGCACAGCTGTACCCGGCTTGGCTCCCCTGCCACTGCGGCAGGCAGGACGGCTCCACAGCCTGTGGATAAACCAGCTCCTACAGCCTTGCAGGGAGTGGTGCTCTACAGACAGAGCTCAGAGAATCGTTTCCAGATGCCTCCCTCTGTTCCCCCAGCCCTTTTCTGGGTTGACGTGGCTGCTGCAGCCAAAGCAGCTCCTACTGGGCAGCGTGCGGGATTATCATTCCAGGCACTGCAGGAAAACAAGCGCTTGGAAGCGATTAACTCATGATCTCTCATTTAATTAAACAAAGGGAAAAAATGATGTATTTGCTTTTCGTCTCTGAGGTCCTGCCTCTGCGCATGCCGTAGGTCTGGGCGTGCTCAGCTGGTGAAAGGCAGGCCCAAAGCTGATCGATCCCCCTGCCAGCCCAGGGCTGGGTTGTTTTCACTCAAGGGGGTCATCCCAGATTGCTTTGAAAGCGAAGCATGACCTCCTGCAAGCTTCAGGGTTGGAGCTACTGCACAGCTACGCCAGCACAGTCCTTATGCTGGAGCAAAAGGCAGGAAATAGATGGCAGAGGCAACCTGGTACAGGTACATCCCTGGCTGTGCACCACACTTCAGGTGGCCAAGTGCAGGCATTGGAATATGGCAACACAACCAGCAACAGTCACCTGAGCCTGCTCCCCAGTCCCAGACCCTTGCAGCCCAGCAGGGTGATGACAGTGACAGAAGAAGCAAACCTGCTCTTAACATGCCCAAACCCCAATATTCACCCTTGCCAAAGATGTGTCCTGGCACAGTCATTCAGGGAGGAAAGCCTGTGCACCTGGAGAAGGAGAGCTTTCCCCAGCCCTCCACTTCCATGTGCCCCCAAGGGAAGCCGGACACGCATGGCGGCTTGCACAGCAAACTCTCTGCTGCTCAACAATCTCCAGACCTTCTTGGGGACCAAGCCTGACCAAACATGGCTTCCCAAAGAAAATGGTACCATATGCCTTCAGACACAGCAGTCTGGCACCTCTTCCCACCAGAGCTCTCTATTCACATTACTCCTCTCTACCCTTTCCTTTAGATTTTCATACTCCAGCTTCTCTGGAGCAGGGCCTGTGACTTTCTCCTTTGCCTGTGCAACACCCAACACATCAGAAAACACAACAGAAGCACAGCAGACAACTGCTGAACAGATTAAAGAGGCCAAAGTGGGGATGAAACATTGACCCACAATCCAAGAAAGTAATTTTATAGCCAGAGAGCAGCAGAACTGATTGGGGGTAAGCCTTTCCTCGCAGGGATGTCCTGCTCGCAACTGAGCTTTCAATGAACTGAGCAGGAGGCAGGTCTTACCCAGAGCACCAAATGAGCCTTGCTGCCAGAGACCTGTTACTTTCTATTAGCAATAGATCAAGGAGATGATAGAGGTGTTTAAAGGGCAGCTGAGAGAACAGACCAAAGCCCTGTCCTTAAACAGACATCTTCCAGCTGAAACAAGGGCCTGCAAGTGGATGAGAAGAGCTGAGTATAAAACACCATCCTACAGCTGGAGACCAGCTTATTTTGGTTTAGTTTAATCAAGGGATTAAGTCCTTAATCTGAAATAACTGTCTAAGCACAGATTTTTTTTAAAATATCATTGGCATAGATCTAACCATGCAATTCATTAGCAAAGTCATACTCCGTGTGATGCAAAGCTTTGGGTACTTTTACAACACCTTTCCCAGCAACAGACTCATGCTGGAAGAGCCTGAGCACGTGGCGGCTGTGGCTTCACTGCCCAGCATTAGCTGCATATGCCTCTCCCCCTCATCGAGCAGGGCTGTCCTCTTCATTCCCACTACCAGACTGCACAGGCTGCCCTGGCTTGGGCACTGACAGTCTGGCCGTAGTGCCACATGCCATGGTCCAGCCAGGGATCTCTGCATTCAAAGTGTCATGTTCCTAGAACAGGCTTGCTAAATTCTGTTAGATATCATAGAGCCAAGAATTTCCCAGGCCACTTCTATACAAGTCTTGGGACATTACAGCAGACTCTTTCCTTACAGGGCTCTTCTTGCAGATGTACTAAAATCTTTCTCTCTGCTACCCAACAGAAGAAATTGCTTGAGCTTGTTCACCTTATTAACTACTGTATTTACTCCACTCTCAACAGCAGGCATCTGGCAAGCTGACCTGAGCAGTAGCATCTTGTACCCCTTACAATTTGTGCCTAACATCTATCAAATAACAGGGCACTCCAGGCAGATGAAAGATTTGTTTATATCAGCCAGCTATAAAATACCCTGGGTAAAGTCTTAGCCAAACAGTTCAGCTCATTTTAACACCTTTTAGTCAGAGGCATTAGGCCATAGCCAACACCTCGTGTTCAGACACCCATCTGGGGGCATCTTACAACAGATGGACAGCCTCCTGTGCTCAAAGAGAAAATGATAATCCTTCAGCAGGACAGCTGACAAGTGCCAAAAACGATTGCCACAGGGTCAGCATTTAGATTATTACTTATGTGCCAGCGTTACACACATCTAGGCTCACAGTTAGATCTCATCCCTTCCTCTGCAAGGTGCATGAGCTGCTAGACAGGCTCCTGTGGGGACTGCTGGATTCTCCATTTCTTGCAGCCTCCACAATTGAGGGTGGATGCCTCCAAGAAAAGATCATATTTTAGATAAAGAGCTCCCAGACTCATTGTGGGAGCTAGGTAACACAGTATCCCATAACAGATGATCCGTAGTTCCTTTTGGCCTTAAACACACTGTATTACCACGTATTCATGAAATACAAAGTCCTGATATATCAATAGGGAACAGAAACTGCTGTGAAGCCGCTCTTCAATTCCTAGGAGGGGCTGGCTGACCACGTGAGAAAACAGTAAGTGTGCAGGGACCTTCCTTGAAGGAGCACATCCCCAGGCACCTCTGATATGAGAGAGCAGCTGGCAGCAGTGATCAGGTACCACCCCTGAGGAAGAGGCTGTGAGGAAGAATCAGCCAGAAGGACAGAGCAGGCAGCCCAGAGGTGACAGTGGCTATGCCAACTCAGCCCTGGGTTGCCACAAGAAGCATCAGTCTGTGCCCCACAGGGAGATGTGCTCCTGGTCAGAGGGCCCCAGATTTGCTCCAAGGCTCTCCAAGCTCACTAGGGAACCGACACATCCATGCTCAAGCTCTCCTGCCCCTGAGCAGGCAAGCCTGAGACTTCAGAGCCGAATGAAAGCATTTCCCCTATATTCAGATACAGTGCTAAATGTATGCCTCCTGGAAAGCTAAGTAAATCGGTTATAAATTCAATGCATTGCTTTTACTAAACTCCCGAGTTAGAAAGGAGTAAATACAGGCTTTTAAAGCTACTCTCTTTGTAGGGTTGGTTTTTTTTCCAAACAGAAAACAGTCTCACGTGTCCCATTATTTCCATACATATCAAAGGAGGGTGGAGATTTAACTAGTGATTTCTAAAAGACATCTTTGTGCACAGAAGGGATGTATGCCAAAATGTGGGTGGTTATAAGCCCAAACACAAAGGAGAATACATCCACAGGCATTTTTCCCCTTGATCCATTAACGGGTCTGCATACCAGCCTCCTGAGCGTATGAGAAGGACCTTGTTCAAAAGGTAAATGTATTCAGAAAGATGACAACAGACAGCAAATAATCCACATCCTTTAACCATGTTGGAGGCTCAGCAGCACTAGGTTTTTGTCAGGAGCCACTGAGATTTGACAGGCAGCCTCAGGGAAGGTGTCCTCCTGAAGGAACCTGCTCAGGAAGCCTCACAACTCCTTCTCCTGCAAACATGCCACACCTAACGCAGGCTGAAAAGCTCAAGGTGGACACCTAGCTCAGATCACCAGAACTTCTGCAGCTTTTCTTCACACCACGCAAACCACCATCCAGCCACAGCATCGCAACGCACTGGGGGTGACCACAAGGCCCCATGGAGGCTTCCCTCTACCTCCCCTATCAGCATCCAGGAGGAGCAGATGCAAGCCTTCACCTGGTCCCTGCTTCTCTTCAGCGGAGCCATTTGATTCCATTCAAATCAATGGCTGGTTGCACCAGTTGGAGCAAGGGTTCATCCTGGGCATCCCAGCCTGATGGCAGGATGGTAAATTTGAGCAGACAGAAAGCCTTTCAGATTCATTCTGTGCTGCTTTGATCTTGGAAGTTTCAGCTTGGTGTCCAGTGGTGCAAAAAATGGGATACGTATGAAACCAGCCAGGAGCACTTACCACAAGAAAGGCCTCGTTTCTTTTGTTAATTTTTTAATGAAAGACTAGGCCAGCCAACACAGATGAGGCCCTCTGTGTGGCAGAGAGGTATTAGCATGGTCAAAACTTCAGAGTCAGCAAGGGCACATCCACTCACTTCTCTGAGCTGCAACCCAGGTATCATGAGTTGTGCAGAAAGCGCAGAGCATCCCACCACACACCTTGCCCTAGCAGGCTGCCCTGGCTTTTTATTGCTCTTCAGTCAGCAACACGTCCAGCCCTGGTGCTGCCGCTTGCTTTTTCAGACCTTGGCTACATTGAGCTCTGCAGGACAGGAACGGAGGGTTCCATCATGAGTAGGCAGCCAGGAATAGGAACAAAAGGTGCTCTGATACTGAATGCCCACAGGTGAGATGAGTTTATAGCTTCTACAGAAGACACCTTGACTGTTTTAGCAGAGATTTTGGGCACTTTAGTACCAAAGGGACCTGTAGCCCCGTGTGTCTGTGACTTCCTCCCACACTCAGCACAGATGCTCAGGTTTAGGCTGTGCTCACAGCCTGTAGGATGGTTCAGTTTTGCACAGATTGGCTCCAGACAAGGTTACGTTCAAGGTGAAGCTAGAAAATTAGGCTCCAGGAACTGAACGGCTGTGACTGTACTCTAGTATTTAGAAGCAGGCATGCTGAGTGGCTATCTTTTCTGAAATGACCAGCAGCAAGATGCTTACAAGGTTGTCATGTTATGATCTCTTCTGCTAGCAAGATATACCCTCAGGGCTGACTGTGCACGTAGTAGATGGTCAGCAGCATGACCAGAGGTGCTTATGCTACAGGATGCTGATTTTCAGAAAATAAGCGCCAACACTCAGCGTACAGTCCTCCTTGGACATCTGTGGCATCTCACCGTAAGCACTTGCTGTCTTGCATTCCCACCTGGTACCAGAACATATTTGGCGATTGCTGGGAAGAGGTAGATGGACACAGCTGGCCTGTCACCTGCATTTAGCCATTATTTTTATTGCTACAATGAACAGCATGTTCACCTGCCCAGCATTTTTTTGAAAGATGCTAGGCAAAATGCACAAGTTGTCATCCTTGTTACCCCAGAGAAGATGCTTTCAAGCCACTTCCATGTGCTCAGGATTACGTCTCTGGGCTTTGTCTGTGTTCCAACATCTTGCTCATGGCTTTGGCACAGAAATAAAGAAAGAAGATCCCCAATGCTTAAAGCTCTTTGTGATTCCCAGACTCATTTCCTTTCCACCCCAGGAGAAGACATAACCAGAGGATAAAAGAAAGACTCTATTTTCTGCTGAAACCTATCTTCTCTCCTGCCAGCATAGAGGTGCCACCTGAACTCCTCTGCAAGAAGACACCAGCATTTGCACACCTTTTGATACACACAAGCTCTGCTCTACATGTCTGCGTGATGGCTGGAGACTTGGAGCGTGCCACCATATGAGAGGAGCAGCCCAGGCGCACAGTTGTGGGACGCTCACTGAATTCACACACTGGGTCCACAGTGCCCCAGCTCCCATTGAAAAGCAGCAGCAATCATCCTAGCAAGGGTGGAAAAGCAGCCCTGGGCTCCCTGGCCAGCCGCTGCAGCTTGAGCAACTTCCTGGAGAGGAAGCTGTCCTTCACAGCCTGGGAATAGAGGCTAGGAACCAGACCCGCGCACCGTGCCGTGAAGGAGCAGGGCTATTGCTTGCTTTGCCTCCAACCAACCCACCCACCCAAGAGCACAGGGGCTTGCATCTGCCTGGGTGGATGCACCTCAGGCAGGGCACGCTGTGTTCTGGCCATATGCCCTGACCATCTCCTGCGCCCCAGCCAGCATCAGGCACCAGGCAAGGTGAAGCTCACTCCACCTCCCATGGGGAAGAAATCCCTCCGTGGAGGGAATGAGGGGAGATCCCCAGCCATCAAGGCAGTGATGGGGTCACCAGGGTAGGCAGAGCCCAGCCAGGCTCCTGCCTTGCTTGCACCATGGGGTTTTCACAGCTGCAAAAATCACTTCTAGTGGAAGTGGGCTGCTCTGGCCTAGGGTATATTACACGTTTGGTGCTTTAGGCATCCTCCAGCTGCAACAACCCTCCGCATCTATACACACACCATATCATCCCTAACACTGAAACATGGCAGACACTCTGTGAGGAGGAACCACCTGCCTCACACAGAACAGGGCAGCCAGCAGTAGCACAGTGCCAGACCTCCATCAGAAGCCAAGCCTTTGGGAGTCCTGCAGACGGCCAGAGGCCACGGGGAAGTGTCATGCAGGCCAACAGTGGCCCACATTCACTTAGATGCAAATCTTTTGCTCTCAGGGTTTGATTGACTTACCAGGACACCACAAAACTCAAGTGAAACAGAACAGGTTGGAGCTACAGTCACAACTCAGCTGCTCACAAAAATGTACCTCCCAAAATGCAGGCTGGTCTAGTGCAGTATTGAGAACTGACACCTGCCATGGAGCGCAGGTACCCGTAGTGTGGCTAGTGCCCATTGCTGGGTCTGTAGCAGCTTGGTCTCTGGTTCCTGCTCTTTGCAGCTGCCAAGCCTAAACTCAGCACCTGAGAGGCACATATCCCTCCTTAGCAGCAATGCATGGTCCCCTGCATGCCCACAACCCGCCACAGCACCTGGACTGGCCGTGCCACTGCTCCACACAGCTTTTGCATCACACATTAGAACTAGGTGAAGGAGGACCTGAACTGGGGATGAAGCACTTGGGAATCAGAAAGTCACTTCCAGCTTGCAGGAGCAGAGTAGCAGCAGCCAGTCTCTGCCTCAGGCCTCCTGGAGCAGAGCTTTGCAATTGCTGGTCCAGCCCCTATGGCAAAATGCAGCCCACGGGACTGCAAGGGATGGCATCCACCCTGCACAGCTCCAGACAATCTCCTTTGATTTCAACTTCCTACAATAATCAGCAGAGCCAAAAAAATTGCCAGGAACATACTAGGCATGGAGTAAGGGAAAGAAGTCTCCTGGCTGAGGTGGAGAAGTGGAAGAAGCAAGATGCCTGCAGGTCTCCAGAGCAGCATGAGAAAGGGGAGTACACCACAGCTCTGACATGGGCACATGAGGAGATGGAGTGCCACAGGGTCCTCCGCAAAGGAGTTGGAGGGTGGCAAAGGGGAAGAGACAAGGGTCTGTAAGCTTAGCTTAGGTTGCAGAAACCAGAAGTAGGGCAATTCATCCTTCAATGAAAGCCAAGCTTCTCCAGGCTCGAAAGCTGAACTTTAAAGAGCAAGTCACTGCCAGGCACAACAGCAAGGCAAGCTCCTTGTCCCCCTCATGGACTTTGTTCCCTCTGCTGTGGAGAAAGAGCCCATGACACAGTGTGACACATCCAGGAGACTGAGGGCTGCTGGGCACAGGGATCCCAGCCCGAGCCCAGGAACAAACCATCAGAAGCCAGCCTGGTTCTCAGTGGGATCTCACCACAGGACTAGCAAACTCCCCAGCCTCTGCCACCCCAGGGCTAGGCACCTCTGCAGGGCAGCACCAGGGAGTCAGGGTGCTCGGCTGCCCGGCTGGGGTCACCAGTCTCTCCCCTCCCCAAAGAAGAATCCCCATGTGCAGAACTTGAACTGAGAGGGAAGGATCCCTGCCTGGGTGGGAGACAAGAAGCCGATGCTCTCCCCTTCCCCAGGCTCTGCAAGGGGGCAGTGCCCACAGCCCCAGAGCAGGGCTGGCAGAGAGCGAAGGCAGGAAAGCCCAGCATCCAGGCAGCCCAAAAGACAGGGCCCTGCCTGACCTGCCCCATCCCAGCTCCTAACTCCAGGACTGTACCCCGATAGGCACCCTGGAGGGGGTCTGTGCCAACAAAAGCCCAGTGTCCCTGCAGCCACCGTCCGGGACTGGCACCCAAGGGGACAGAGTGCCATCCGAGTAACGCAAAGTGCCAGAAAAGCTGGTTCCCAGTCCCGGCATGAGCACTGTGCGCTGGCTCCAGGCAGGCTGCCCCGATAGTAGCTTCATCCCGCACAGCCCTGCTCGTGCCCAGGGTGAGAGCCCTTTGCAGAGATTTCCTTACCATGTTCCTGGCCTCCTTTATTCCCCCTCACTTCCAAAGGCAGCGTTTTTTCTCTTTTTCCTCCATGTGTGCGATGGGGCGTCTCCTCTCCGTCTCTCCCCTCCAACTTGAACCACTGAAGCACTTTGAGTCCTGGACTGTAATCCAAGCCCTCACCGCCCCCAGCACAGCTCCAACTAATCTAACTCATGACACTACCGGGGCTGAGCAGGGGACCTCGGAGGTTTCTCTGACAGCCAACTCGAGCGCTGGACGGCAGAGGGGCACAGCGAGTGCAGGGTGCTGCGTTCCCCAGCCCTGCCGGGACCTTACGGACGCAGGCAGAGCCAGCAACGATCACAGGCTGCTTGTTACAGCATCGCAGCTATCTGCCTCTCTCAGAGCGCCTGGCCCTCTGCACAGACCTGCTTAATGCAGATGCTTCGTGGCAGGGAGCTACCTTCGCCCGGGAAGATCTGAAGAGCTGCTAGAGGAGAACAAGCCCACAGCAGGCATCCCGAGAAGGTCTCCAGCTTCCCAAAGAGGTTTCCAGCAAAATCCTCCACCCGCCTCCTCTTGGCTTGCTTTTCTCTAAGTCCAGAGAAGTTTCTGCACTCCGCAAGATCCTGAGGCAGCGCTGTAGGTTAAGCAAAACACTGAGAAATTAAAAAAAAAAAAAAAAAGTACTCTGAAATATTGTTTTTCTAACTTCTGGAAGGAAAACAGAGAGGCAGTGACTGCTTCAGGCAACAGCAACAAACTGCATTGGTATCAGGCGAGAGATGTGGAGACCTCAACCCCTCCCAAAGGAGGAAGTAATTTAACATGGCAAATTTCTCCACCCCTCCATTAATTGTTTGAGATGGCCAGGGGCCAAAATACTGCCCAAGCAGCGGGAGTAGTGGGGGAAGGTCACCAAACAGGCGGGCAGCAGCCTACAGAAGTGACAACAGGAAAGGGCAGAGCCACAAAGGCAGAGAGGGAGGGGAGAGGCAGGTGCCGCAGGGCATCCCAGGATCTACTGACACACCAAGGCTCTATGTAACGGAAGCGGGGCAGGAAGCGACACACAGGCGAAGCCTCGCAGCCCTGGGCATGAGGTGCAGGGCCTGGCAGTAGGGGCTGGGACCACGAGCTGCCTCCCCAGCCTTGGCCAAGCAGCATGTGGTCTCAGCAGCCTTGGTGGGGTCTCACCCTCCATCAAAGATGACATGGTGCTGGCACTTGGCTGTGCCCACTTTTGGGAGAGGCCACACAAACAAGTCCATCCCAAGAGGAAGGGTGACTCAGGCAGGACATGAGGATCTGGAACAGGAGGAAGACATCCCCCACATGCACAAGGTCAGCAGAGGAGTGCAGGGTACTTGCCTGCTGAAGCTGGCGCGACCACTACCAAGCACCTCTTCTCCCTTGGCTCAAGGGGCAGGCCCCTGCAGCCTACCCAAGCCCTGCTCCACATGGCCAGCAGCAGGGCCCACATGGGCTGGTCAAGCTCAAGAACACCTTCAGATAATCATCTCCCAGGGAGAACTGCCAACAGTTGGTCCTAAAACCCATTGCACATGATGGCCTCATGGCATGTGTTCAGACATAACCAGCAAACAAGGGGCTGAGCAGTTCCAAAGCCAGCCATTCGATACACCAGCTGCTTGATGTGCTGTTGTGTTTCATATGGGCAGCAGGATGGATGGCAGTCCCTGCAGGGCTGCAGTTTGCTTCCCTTAAGCAGAAAGAGATGCCCCTCGTAAAAGGGATGAGACATTGACAGTGGGCCAGGGCTGAGCTGCTGCCTCACTGTTCTGTGCTTGTCTTTCAAAGAGCCATTGCTTGCTGAGGCTCCCCCACAGCCTCTAACAGCTAGTCACCTTCTCCCTGCCGCAGCAGGGCACTGCCTGCAGTGCACCATAGCAGTGAGAACCTCCAGCCCATGTCAGGTGAGATCATCTGGTAATCCCAATCTGGGAAGGAGAGCATCCCTGCCAATGCAAAGGGTATTAGCAATGCAGCACAGACTCTACCTAGTTGCTGTCAACTGCAACAACTACAAGAATATGTGATCTTGTCCGTGGATGCAGGAGAGCCTTTCTTTCCCCCTCATATTCACAGCAGGAAGATGAAGAACTTGGCCTACCCTCCCAGCAGAGTCTCAGACCAGAGATTTCACCATCTGCACAAGGCTACACTTGCAAAGTAGCGCCCTTCATCTGTTTCCTAAACACATCTCCCAGCCCACACACATGGCTACATCTTTACAACATCCTCCTGCAGGTGCTGGGAGTCTCCCTATGGACTGCCACCCTTCAAGAAAGGGAGCACCAAGAGCAATGGCCCCCCAGCAGGCACACAGCACAAGGCTTTTTGCGGCCAGCTGCGAGCTACCAGAGGTGCTGAGCTATTTCTGTTGGAGACATGGCCCCCCACCACAGGGTAAAAGGAGGTAGAAGGGAT
The DNA here is from genome assembly GCF_017639655.2 of Falco naumanni. Lineage (NCBI taxonomy): Eukaryota > Metazoa > Chordata > Aves > Falconiformes > Falconidae > Falco > Falco naumanni. Next base: position 22,688,471 of record NC_054068.1, on the reverse strand, counting down.
TCACCACACCTCTCATGTCCAGATGTTTACGGAAATCTGCCTGCTGTTTCTTCAACTGCAGCAGGTTTCCTTTCAGGAGGCCACAGCTGCCTAGGGCTAACCCAAATCCTTGCACGTGACTATTTTTATTCAGCAAACAAGTCTCTGCACTTACCCTGAGGTCTGAAGGGGGTCCAGCCTCTGAGTAGAGATCTGAAGCCTTCCAAGCAGTCTGGCTGCCAGCAGCCTGTGTACTGAGATGACGCTCTTCAGGGCTACTCCAGCAGCAGGCCAAAGCCCCAGACAGTTGTGTACAGTCTGATTGAAAGCCTGCTGTGGGGCTGCAGGGGTCCCACAGGCTGCTGCCGTAGGGCTACTGCACAAGCTGGGAGCTACCAAACCTTTTGGAGCAGAGACTCGTGCTCCCCAGGCAACACAAAGGGCCATGCAGACCCAGGTAGGGTTGGGGCAACCTGAGAGCCCATAGGGATACAGGGATTGGAGCAGAGAACTTGCTCCCATGCTGTTACTGAACCAGCCCAGACCTCTAGTAGCAGCTCCAGGGCGAGAGAAGCGTTTGGCTTTCCTCACCCCTTCAGGCGGCTTGCACAGGCCTGGGAGCACAAGGTTGCCATCTCCTTTAGTTCCGAGTCAGCAGGTTAAGACATTGCCAAGCCACCTAATTCCAGCTCTTTGAGGGCCAGAAAGAGAAGAGCAGCACTTTCAGGAGCTGGTGTAGGAATTTGCAGCATCCCCATAAACAGATGATGAGGGCACTGTACAAACACATTTTTCCATCTCTGTGACCAGGGACAGAGCCAAGTGCTCCCCACACCTTACAGCCAACGCTCGCTATCCAGGTCCTACCCAAACTACATAACACAGGCTTTTTGCAGTGCAGCAGCCAGCTCAGTTGTGGAGATGACAACTGAAAGCTCTCCACAAGTTCCCAAGCCACCATCACACAAGATGATGCAGGCAAGTCAGTGGCTGTAGGTATACATTTTTGGAAGCAGAGGGGGAATGGGTTGTCTGACACAAAAGCATCTTAGAGCCCAGCCTCGCACCTCCCCCCTTTTCTATCTGCGCTGAAAGCTCAGGAGCGCATCCCCCATTAAGTATTTCCAGGCTGAAGAGCCCGAGTTCAGCTCAGCCCTGTCCCAGTCAGAGCAGTGACATGATTGCCTGTGCCACAGCACTGTGCTGAGGGGAACATCGCACTGCTGTTTATCATGGCTGGATCTTAACATAGCTTTCAAAGAAAAAAATTTTTTTGTAAAAGTGGCCTTTTCCTTCTGTCCTGCATTGTAGATCCATTTCCCACACAGGCACATGGGAGACAGCTGTAGCCAGCACTTCAGTGGGTGTTAAAAAGCCCCTCTTGACTGAGGCTGACAACAATGCTGCGCTTGTTCCCCAGCACAGTCTCACACTGTCTCCTCGCAGGAGCAGCTCCTCGCTCTTTATGAGGCCTGTGCTTTCCTCAGGGTTGGTTTAATTGCTGAAGCCACTGCAAAAGACTGCCATCATCCAGCTCTGCTGGTAGAGATCTGGGTGCTCCAGCTCCCCATCCAGCAGACCCAGCTCCTCTGCATGGACTGATGGGCAGTTTTACACCGAGGGAACCGCTCTGGCACCTGCCTGTGGTGGCAGCTGAGAACTGCTAAGCACAACCCGTCCCAGAGGTGAAATATGGCAAAAGGCAACAAACACTGACATCAGGAAGGATGCAGAGCCAAAGTCTGAAGGCTGTGAAGCCTCCTTAGAGTTGAAAGAGGATAAGATGGGAGAGGGGTCAGTACACAAACTGTTCTGAAAACTTCAGGGTTGTAACTTCAGCCCCTCAGCTCTTTGCCCCTGTCCCCTTCCCCTTTGCTGAATCTAGTTTCTGGAGCTGCTGTATTTCTCAGGTGCCTGCTGAAGCAGTATGGTAACGTAGAGCCTCGCAAGAGCTGGGAGAGGGTGCGGGCAGAGAGAGGTAGAAGGCAGACAAAGGACCTCTGCCTTGGAGTCAAGACTAGCAGAGTTCTGTTGTGCAAACCAGGGAAAGCTCAATACTTTCACAAATAGGACTCAGCTGTGCTGGAAGAAACACAAGACAGATGTTTTAGATGCCAGATAAAGACATCTTTTGACCTGGGGGAAGTTGTGCAATATGCATGCTAGCTACACGACTGCACTACAGTGCCAAGAGCTCTTAGGAAAACACCCTTATGCGCTCCATGTTAGCTTAGCACTATCACTGGTGTCGTCCTCAGCACAGCACTGGGAAGCTCCTGTGGCCATAGGGACTCTGGAGGGAAGGGAGAGCCTGGGTGTGGCAGAGCAGCACTCCAGAGCACACAGCCCCTGCTAACCCACTGATCGATGGATGCCTCCGAATTCACTTCTAGGCATCTCCTCATCACCAGACTGGGGCTCTCCACCAGCTCCCATGTCCACACACACGGCTATGCAGATGTCCCATGGGTTAAGCTGTGCCCCGAAAGTACAGGTTCAGGAAAGATGGATTATAATCTCACCAAGATAGCCACTGTGAACCTCATTACCCTCCCACTTGGCAGCCTATGAAAACATGGGAAGCCACCAAGAAGCAGCGTTAGACCCCACTCAGCACAAGCAGGTGCTTAAGACCAGCGATGTTTGCTTGAAACAGGCTTTGCCAAAGAAAAGCAACAAGTGCTGCAGCAAGTGGAGCTGCAAGCAGCCCTTTGCACCAACAATGTTTCAGGAAAGAGTTAGTTCTCTTCCCATTAGGGAGGCAAGAGTGGGTTGTATGCAGTTTAATAATATTTAAACAATCATTTCAGATCACAAGGAAAGCAGGCCGTGGCTTCACAAAAGCACATCTTGGTTTAACTAATTAATTTGATAATCCCCTATTTGCAATCCTCAGGAGACATTCGGCTTCTAAAGCAAGTAATTACCACTAAGTGGCAACCTCTTTGTGAGGCCCAGTCTGATTAGGGAAAAAATTTCTTAAGCCAGAAATATAATCGTGGTGTGATTTCCCAGAAGGACTGGAAGAGAGACTACATAACAACAGCTGGTCACGCTCACCATTTGAAGGAACAGAAGCAACTCAATTACTAGGTCTCCAGCTACACTTCAAGATGTTGTTTCAAGGCCACATGCAAACCTGGTGTGCAGTTAACTATCAGGAGGCTTTGCAGGAGATGTTTTATAGGTACAGAAGTCAGGAAGGTCCCACTTAGGGCTCTCAGAATACCCATGTGTTGGGATTAAAAAGAGCCCAGCCTCGGGCTCCCCAATACCATGGGCTGGGGGGGGAGGGGCGGGGAACTTGCATGTGGCAAGCTTATCGTGTGCAGTCTCACAGGGAAACAGTCCAGTCGGAGGAATGCCAGCCTTACAGCCTCTCTGCACAGATGTGAAGGCACACCTTGATGACACACAGTGTCTTCCCAGACAAGCCAGCTAGACTCAATACACGCAGAGGACTTGCTAGTCTAGTGCCTGCTCCAGGCATCTCCAAGTGTCCAGGGTCGTGGCTCAGCAACAGCCCAGCACTAGGATGAAGACCTGTTTCTGCATACACCCAAGACACTTGTCTCAGGCTGAGCAGCTTTGGGCTTCTGTAACTAGGCTGTTCTGGGGGGACACAGCTGCCCTGCCCTGCCCCCCCCCCGCCCCAGGCCTTGTGAAGCAGCCACGCTGCACACCACTCCCGGCTTAACACCCCTACAAAAGCCTCCTCCAGAGACTTCTCCTTATGTGAAAGTTATGAATGCAGCCAGTGCAGGTAGGAGCAGGGCTTGGACGGAAACCAGGTCTCCTGCCCCCATCAGGCACCCTCCCAATAGGCACATTTTCTCTGCAGCACACACACACCGAGATGTTTCCCCACTGCAGTGGACTCCCCTGCTTGGGTGTGGGTCTCAGCATCCCAGTGCTCCAAGCACTAGGCAGGTGCACTGGTTGGCAGGATGCAACCATTCTGGAGAGAAGACATCAAACCCGCTGAGAGCCTGGAACAGAGACCTGTAGGACACAGAGCCAGGCAGGGGCATGCCTCTGTGGATGCAGACCCAGTTAAGAGAGCTTAAATCCTTTAAGAGGAGCTGCTTGTTTGTCTCCCTGGAGTTTAGGCACTGCCTGCCTTTCCTGAGGACAAAGTGCTCTTGCCTTAGAAATCCAGCTGTGGTTTCAGGACTGCTGCTTCAAAACTCACCACTGTCTCTGAATAGAAGACCAGATTGTCTTTCTCTGAAGAGCAGCCTAAAACTGACCTGTCTCTTTCCAGTTCCCACATATTTAATGGCATAAGTCATTCACCTGTTTACCTTCCCCACTGGCAGTGATGCTGCATGCTATTTAGTCCCTGCAGCACGTTTACCATGCTCTCCAAGACAGCACACTCACCTCCAAGCTAGACGTGCCAGTGGGCACCTACACCCTTCCTGCCCCGGCCTGGCAGCCACCTCCCCAGCTCCTCTCCCACAGACACAGGAGACAAGGAGAACAGGGTCTTACAGCTGCGGCAAATGCCATCCTCAGTTGCAACTACCAGGGCCCTCCCTTCTCTCCAGGCCTGCTTGACAGAGCATGATTGCGACGACAGACAGACACCCTCCCTCCATGCCTCTGCACCACCAGGAGCCCCCCATTTGTGTCACTGCTCTGTGCCCAGCTCACACTTGAGCAGCCAGCACCACAAGACACTTGCCCAGCCCACACCAAGAGAAGCAGATACAGCCCTCAGTGGACACCTCGAGTAGGTATTAAGTGCCAGCCATTACCAGACAAGGGCTGGGACACACTTCTGAGCTGGAGACCATCTCTTCTCTTCCCAAAACCAAGTTAAATCGAACTATGTCCTGCTAGGGGGGAGGGCTGAGAGTTCTAACCGCCCTGCTCCAGGGGAATGAGGACCCCCCCTTGGACCACTGGCTGCAGTTTCTGCCCCACAGCCCGCAGAGCCAGGGCCAGCACCTAGGGGTAGGAGCCAGGGGCCCCAGCACCTCCTTCACTCTGCTCCAGGAGCTCCAACCCCCAGGACTGCTATTGCACTTGGGTGCATATTTGCCAAGCCCCCACCCAGCCCCTCTCAAACCCCACACTTACAGCCAGCACTTGCAGAGCCTGTGCCCAGCAGATCCCAGCAGATCCTGCAAACCATTCTCCCATGGCAGAGTCTCTCCAGAGAGAAGGAAAGCTCTCACCTGCCTGAAGTTTGCTCCTCCAGATCAGGCAGACAGAGAAGCAGCTGGGTTAACTCAGCACTCACTGGGGCAGAGCAATAGCCCCAAGGTGCAGCTCCAGCTGCAGGCACGCAATCAGTGCTTTTTACAGCTGTGTGGGTGTTCCCTGGGACCAGATCTCACATTGCATGTAACAGCTGGGCTGTGTTTCCCACTGAACTTGGGCAGTCTCACTGTGGGTCCTCCAGGTACTTCTCAAAGTACTCTTAATCCTGCTGGTAGTTCTAGCAGGGGAATGGCAACCTGCTTAGAGCTGAGTGATGGTCTCCCCTGGTACAGGAAAGACTGGCTTTGCCCCCCTCTAGCCTTGCCCTGCTGGTAACAGTGGGGAAAGGTCTGGTTCCTCCATCTCAGTCTCAACAAAGCAGTTCTGCAAGGCTCCAGGCTGAGGTTCCAGTCACTCTGCAGCAGACAAACAGCAGTCTGGGGTCAGGGTCTTCTCCCCAGGGGCATCTGAAGCCAAGTCTGCTGACTGCAGATCCAGAGCACAGGAGGTGATGGGAAGCATTCTCAGATGCTGCTGGGAAGGGCTGGTTTGATGACGATAGCAGCAGTCTGCCACAGAACATCCATAGCTGGCAATTAGAGGAGTGAACCTCAGGGAACGTCTACAGCAAGGGTGCCAGGCAGGAACACAGAGAGGGTGTGACACAGCACAGCAGGTTCCTGGAGGAGGTGGTGTGGTGTGGATCATGGGTCCGGTACCAGGGACCCTTTGTTCCCAGTGCAGGTTGGAGGGAGAGGACCCTGCACCAAGCAGGAGTACCCAGCAGGCACGCTGTGAGCGTGGTGCCAGCTGGGATGGGCACCTCCTCTCCACGGCACCAGGGCTGGACAGCACCAGCAGGAAACAGCATGATTTAATCCCACCAGCAGCAATAACAATGTGTCTCCTAAAGGAGATGAGCAGTTTCCTCTTCAGGCAGGTGAGGGCAGAGGGCTCATGCCTCCTGTCATCGGTGTCTGCTGCTTTGCTCTCGCTTGGCCTTCTTCCATCGCTGCTGTGTTCTCCTCCTCCTTGCAGGGGGATCTTGCTCCCAGACCAAGGAGCGGCAGGGTCAGGCCAGCTGCAGGGCAGCCGTGGGAAAGGACCGGGAGGCTTAGACCTCTCTAGCATCCATGTAGGACCCATATTGTCCCTGTTGTTTGGGGCCACGTGCCTCCAAAGGAGCTTGGAAGTAAGTGGAATGAGCAGGTCAAGAGTCGTAGAATTGATATTCCAGCTGTCCCCGGAGTATCCTCACCAGGCACCCGACCCCAGGTGTTCCTGGTGGCACAGGGCATCCAGCACCCAGCAGAACCAGCCCCCTGAGCCCCGGCTGCAGCCCCCTCACCGCCTCCGAGCCCACACAGGGCCAGCTGCGTGGGGTTTGCTGTAAGGTTCCTTTGTTTCTTTAAAAAAACCCGGGGTTTGGGTCATTCTTTGCCCCGGCCAAGGCAGCCCCTGCTGCTGGGTGAGATGAAGGCACCTGGGCGGAAGCTCCGGCTGGAGGCTCACTGAGAGCACCGGCCTGCACAGCGCAGCCGTGCATGGGGCGAGCAGCTCCCCTGCCACACCGGCACCACAAACTACCATATATCTCTATATATGTATATATAGATATATATTATTTTATTCCCACCCCTTCGTGGAAACGCGGGGCCCTTGGCGCCGCTCGCGGTGCCAGCCCCACCGGCCCGGGGCGAGGCCTCGGCGCAGGGCGACACCTGGCGGTGGCGCCGTGCGGGCTCCCCGCTGCCTCAGGCACGGCCCGGGGTAACGGGCGGCCGGGCCGGGGCTCCGCCGGGTGCAGCCCCGCAGCGACACGGGCACGGCGGCCCCTCCGCCCCGCAAAGCCTGCGAGCGGCAGCCTCCGCGGTGTGTGCGCCCCCTGCCCCGCTCCCAAGGCAGCCGGCGCGGGGCTACCCTCGGCCGAGGGGGGCACGGTCCCCCCGCCTGCTGGCCCTCCGGGGCAATTTGGTTGCCTGCAGTCAAGCGACACCTCACCTGGAGCAGGATTTGTGGACAAACGCCAGCACAACCAGGCAGCTGCTAGAATTTTCTCACTATTGCACTCTTTAGTCTGTCATTTCCTGTTTGCTTCAGAAGCTATTTTTGCTAAGGGGGGGTGGGGGGGTGGTGTTGGTGGAAATCAAACATAACAATTCTGTCTGCTCCCCAGCAGGAGAACACAAAGGTCAGCGCAAGCCTGGCAGGGGGCATGGATTTGCCCTGTGGCATTAGCCCGGCCAGCCTGCTCGCCCAGCAAACGCCAGGTGAAGCTGGCCGGCTCCCTTCAGCCAGCCCCGCGCCACAGCCTGTGCAAGCATCGTAGTTCTTGGCCCCAGTTGTTTTCCTATCCCCCCCCCCCATCTTTCTGGAGTACCTTTCTGAGGCCTTTGCCAGCTTTATGCATAAACAGGAGAGGGTGGGGGTGTCTGCTGAAAATATGTGTATCTATGTACACATATGTGGTAGACAAGAGAACGCCCTGGCCCTGGGAGATGGGGCTTTCTGAGAAAGCAGGCCAGACCTTAAGTGTCCAGGAGAAATCCTGAGGGGGTGATCCCTGAAAGAGTGATGCTCAGGTGGTCCTGGCACCAGCCATGCCGAGGGGAGGGCTCTCACAGCAGCTCTCACCCCATGATCCATCCATCTGCCTGTGAGAGCCTGAGAGCACCAAAGCTGCTGGGGACCCACGCACGGCGAGGCCCCGAGTGTGCGCACAGCCCAGAAAACAGCTTCCCCCCAGGCAGCCAAGGAGCCAAAGCAAAGCTTTAGCGGGCTCTCCAACAGTATGGGCTTAGCTGGGCTCCAGGAGGCTAAGCCTGCGCACAAGGCAGCGAACTGCCCCGCATCACTGCGAGAGAGGAAAGCACAAACACCTTCCACAGTCTGGTCTCTACCAGTACCCCACGGCCTTTCCAAGTCCTTCTTTTTGGGCTGCCCACAGGCTCAGGACAACCTGTGGTCTTGTGTCGACCAGACCAACTGGACTGGTGGCTACCTCCCCAGAGTGTCCTCAGCATCCTCCCTCTCCAACTAACCCGCCACAGGTTACATTTACCTTTAGGGCAGCCTGGCTGCGTGGCAGCAGATGCCAGGAGAAGGTGAGGTGAGAGGACCCCAGGCAGCTTCTTCAGGGATCTTTGCCTTCCCTGTGGCTGTGACGAATCACTCTGTTCGGCTGCAGGGAAGATCACGACTCTAGGATCTGGGGTACTTGTAAAATCAAAGCTCTCACTATGTTGACATCCATCCCCGGGAGCTGCAGTCTGGCCATACAGTCCTCCAGAGCATGGAGTCCCACAGCCACGTTTGCTCTTCCAGGCAAAAGCAGGAAAATCTGAACCACGAAGGGGGGTGTGGATCACCCCACCCAGCTGCTGCTGACCTAAAGATCCCACTGCTCTGGTCTGTTCCCAGCCAGTCCACGCTGCAGCTTGTTCCGCTGTGCAGCTGGGGTGTGGGGAAAGCCTCCTGGCCAGCCCTGCAGCCTGGCGGGTGGCACAGCCACTGGAGAGGGTCCCCGGCTCTGTGGGGGGCCCAGGGACACTCACCACCGGCGAACGGCAAGGAGACGCGGCTGAGCCAAGAGACTGGCTCGACACGCACCGGAGGGACGCAGCACAAAGCACAAAGGCTCTCCCATCCCGGCCACTCTGCCCTGGAACGTAGCATGGGAACCACTGCCCAGCGCAAATCTGTTCCTCATTATCCACCCTAGCTGCCGACTGATCCCGGCTCCATCACCAGCCACCCGCCGTATGGCCCCAGACAGCTCAGCTGAGCAATTTCTCTGCGACTTCATCAGCCAGCGCAGTGGGGCAGACCTGGGCCAGGGCTGGCATCCACACCTTCAGAGGTAATGGCAGAGTGAAAATGAATCATTCCCTTCACCAACAGGCAGAGGAGGCTTCCAGCGAAAGCAGGGATGGCTGCAAATGGTGGGAAGGCATTTGTATCCAAGTGAGATGGGTGCCTGAACAGATGGACAGGAGCAGGAAGGAGCAAAGAACAGACCATGCCTCCAAAATGTGTGTACCAGATACAGAGTGACCACCCCTCCTGAATTCTCCTGCATTTGCCTTCCTGCTTTCTGCATGCAAATGTGAGCATGGCCAAAGCCTCTGCTGTGCTTTGCACTTGCTGGGGCCACGTGAGAGGTGAGAAGCTGAGATCCCATTCACTAGCTTCCCACTGCTTGTGCCTGTATAAGGCCATCGTGAAAACATCACACGAGGACATCAGAAATGCCCTAGAAATAGAGCAGAATGAAAAATCACACAAGGTTGCCTGTGAGTCAACAGCACCTTTGCTGCAGTGGAGAACATGAAGCTGACAGGTTCAAGGGAATTATTATTCCTCTTGGCTTTGTACCTGTGAGACACAGCTGGGTACTAGCTCCAATCTGGGGCTCCCCAGAAATATGTATATGCATATGTATATGTCAGAAAGGACCAACTTTAGGAAGACAAGGCAAAGAAGGGAGCTACCTATGAGGGGTCACAGAGAAACCAGAGGCCAATTCTTCTGAGAGACACACTTGGAAGAACAAGAGGCAACAGGGACAAACTGCACCAGGGGACATGCTTGCTGGCCATAAGGAGAAAATCATTCTGCGCAAGACTAGTGCAGTTGTGGTGCAGCTCTAGAACAGGGAGGTGGTGACACGTCCATCCTTGGGGACCCTCCATACCCAACAGGACAGGGATCTGAGCTACCTTGCTCTAGCTTTGCCACCAGCCGCACATGGAGCTAGGGTTGGACTGTAGACCTCCTGAGCCCCTTCCAGCCTAGAATTTACATGATGTTCCAACATGCATTGTGCAATGGCGAGGTGATCATTTTAAGATGACTGTGCAACACTGCTACTTAGCTGACTTTGGAGATGGCCAACACCAACTCATCACCCACAGCTTGGCTCTTCCATCCAGCTGATGCCCTGTAACCAGAGCTGCTTACATCCCTGCTGACTTCACAAGTTCTGGTAGCATGAAGAGACTGGAGGAGCTGAGCACTGGAAAAAGTAAATCACTGTGGAAAAAATGTGCAGATCTAATGGCAGGCTTTTCTAAGGAGAAGCCTGCGTGCAAAATGATGGGTCTGCGCTAGTCAGGCAGCTCCTGGGATGGGGTTGCTTACAATAACAGTCAGAGGGTTGTACGTTCTGGGTTACAGCCTGACAAGCAGCTCCTTTGGTTGTGCCTTACTCTGCCCTGGAGAAGCAGAGGTTTAGGCACATGTGTTCATGGTTTGGCTCAGTTCTTGTGTTTTTACACTGAAGCACTTTAGTATTTTTAGGCTGAAAAAGACAGCTCTCTGCTGTGCTGGAAGGATCAGAGCAGTCCTGTGCAGGCAGGATGCTGCCTGCTCTCTCTCCCTGTAAAGTGAAATACAGAGAGTACAAGAATAAATACTGATAAAACCCTGTGGGGAAAGGTGGAGTAGGAGCCACCATCCGTGGCCACAACATGGCTGGGGTCCAGGGTGTGAAGAGGAGGCTCCAAGCTGCTCGCTGGTGGCATGAAGAGCCTGCACACACATTAGCTGCTAAGCTTAGAGAGCCATGTGAGAGCAGCAACTAGCCACAGCGCTTCCCAAAGCAGAGACATTTGCTTTTCCTCCTCTGAGGGTCTGTATTACACAGATCCACCACTTCCAGGAAGACAACCTGGCCCATATGACCTGCTGCACTGCCAAGGTGATTGTGTCTGCAGGAGATGCTGGCACTGAGGTCCGGCACACAGAGCATGGCTTGGACAGCATTGCTAGCTGGTAGGACGTAGGGCAGATGGGGAGTGCCGGGAGGAACAAGAGCTTCCACTGAGACTCAAGGCTAGGAGCTGTATAGAGACCTGCCAAAAAGGACCTAGGGGTGGTGGTAGATGCCAGGTTGAATACAAGCCAAACGTCTTGTGAATCAAGGGAACCACACTGAGTCTCCTTTAGGAGTGGGGCCAGCAGACTGAAGGAAGAGCAAAGCCAGTACACACAGATGCAAGGAGATTCCTGTGATCCAGAAGACCCTGAAACAGACCTTTTTGAACCATATTTTTGGCAAAGAGAAAAGAAGCAGGGCCACGGGAAGATCTAGGCTCCCAGCACTCTGCTGCCTTGCAGGCAGCCACGACACCGGGCAGCCAGGTCTCAGATCCCTGCTGGCCTCTGCTGGCTGCTCCCTGTGGCATGGCCTAATGATGGCTGCAGGCAAGCTTCTCTTTGGAAAGAATTTCATATTTTCCACAAATATTATCGAAACTAGGAAATCCAGTTAGGCACGTTGAGTCTGAGAGGGGGGGCTGTGGCCTTGGGTGGAGAAGAACAGAGAGGCACAGGGACGTGGTGCCTGTGAGGGAGAACCAACCAGGAGCTGCAAGAACCAGGAGCTGCAGAGGTTCCCAGAAGCAGAGACCAGACTGCAACACCTGCTCCAACTCCGATTTATTGAACATTACAAAATACTCTGCATATATTTTCACATTAAAACAATATTCTTGCAAATAAGATATTAAGTCTTGAGTCATTTGCGGTGCCCAAGGCTAAGGAAAACACTGACCTGGCTAGAGATTTAGTATGGCCCAATATCAGAAATCAAATCCAGAATAAGGCATACCAGAAATGCAAAACTATATAAAAACCTTTTAAAAATCTCATGCTCATCTGGTGAAACAGTTACAGAGCGGAACGGCCTTTGCAGAGCCTGGCTGACAGTACCGGGGGTGCCACCAGCTCACTGGCCCCACAATGGGCTCACTCACCCGGTGCATGTAAGTGTCCCCTTGACACCTGCTGTCTCACCGTGCCCACATAGCTGGAACAGTTATTTACCTGCTTTGGGGGATTAATACACTGAGTCCCCATTCCTCCCTAAGAGGAGCATCCCCAGCCCTCCTGCATTGCCAGTGGCCAGCTGCCATGCTGAGCTCTTGTGTACTGAGCCGTTCTCAGGGAGCAATTCTTGGCCCTTGGGGTCATAGCAGGACAAATTCACTGTGCGGGCCATTGTCACTGGGTCCCACCACCCTCTCAGGAGGGACCAGGGGTGGCTGGGAGGCAGGTGATGGGGACAGACCTTTGAAGATGCACTCAGCTCTCACCCATCACCTCTGTTCCTGATGTACATTCATACCTGCTGCTCGCTCCACTCCTTGCACCATGACCAGCCCTCCCAGCCAATGGGCCCCAGGCAACTGGAGGGACTGGGATATGGGCAGGATCAATGCCAAGGGTGCTGTGCAGGGCAGCCACCTCCTAGCAAAGCCAGAAAGCTGAACACCTCAGCTAATCAGGAACACATCCAGACAACAGGTGTGAGGCTGGCACAGCAGGTTGGCTGCTAGAGCAGTCCCTGTGCGTACAGGTTCACCAGTCTGGCTCCTGGTGGAGCCAAACCCCAGGAGCGCTGCTCCCAGTCCTGAGAAGGTCACAGCCTTGCCTCTGTGGTACTTCCATAACCTGGGGAACGCAGAGCTGCCGTGGCAAGGGGCCTCCTGGCTGAGCTCTGTGCATGCTGTGAGGAACTAGCACTGTAGCCTTGAAGTCAACGGCTCGGCCGGTGGGTGTGGATGGGCTCTCATGCACTGGATGCCACTCCCAGTCCTCTCCCCGGAGGTCTCCTACTCACAGCAAGGCTGGAGATCAGCTCATGCTCCTACACTCATGAGCCACAGCCCATTAGCCAGCACCCCTGCACCTCAGGGCAGCACAGCTCTGATGGGATCAAGTCTGATTGGGATCCCAGCCCTGGGAGGAACATTTCTGGTCTCCCAGCTTCAGAAATGTGTAGGGACCACAGAGGAAGAACGAAGTTTGGGTCTGTGCTTCCCTGGGTGGATGGGGCTGGTACCTGCTGCTGCAGCACGAAGTCCAACTATCAACCAGTTTTGCATCACTAGGTGCATAGCCAAAGCCCACCTTGGAGTGCAGCTCCAGGAGGACTGCTGGGTTCTCCTGCTGCTCCTGGCGTTTATGGAGACACACACAAGCTTTACAATGCAAGACAGCAGAGCGGTCAGCAGGTCACAGTTCAGTCGCAGCCCCTAGCCCCTTCCCCATCCACAGTGTGCCTCAGAGGTGGCTCGCTCTGTTGAACATCAGCCACCTGGGCTCTGCGGTGGGGGGCAGCACCCTGCCCTGCTCCTCTGGGGCCATCAAAGGCTGCAGCTCCTGCTGCTCAGCACCATCGGGGCTGCTGTCACTCTGCGACCGGCCGCTCTTAGAGACGTGGCTGGGGAACTGGAAGCAGGAGCTCTGCTCTGGCATCGCCTGGCTCGCAGACTGGGGTTGCTCCTCCAGCACAGGGCAGGCGAATCTCCGGTACTGAGGTCCGCTCTCGATGCCTGGGGGGGAAGCGATGCTCTCCAGGGAGGAGATGCTTTGGTTCCACGCCTTCTGCATATCCACTGGCACGATTTTGGTGGTCTCCGAAGAGACATAAACAGCCAGATCAGCCTGGTCTCCTTTCCATGGAAGCTCCTTCTCTGCCAAGGTGGGTGATGGTGGGATGATGCAGGGGCTGGGGCAGACGTCCAGGCTGCCTGGGGATGCAGAAGAAGGGACAGTGAGAGGCATCTTGCACAGCTCTTGCTCTCTTCCTGGGCCCTGCAAACATTGCAGAACCAACCACTATCGAATGGCCAGCTAGCCCAGGGAAGCAGGAGCCACTGGGGAGGCTCTGCCCTGCCTCCAGAGCCACAGAGAGCAGTGATTCTCCCATTCATGCTCTGCTGACTTTGGCTTTGCCCAGGCCAAGGCAACTTGGCTCCCCAGGTGGAGGAAGGACAAGCTACCCAATGGCAGCTGCCCTTGCATGGGACCATTGGTGCCTACCAGGAGCTGTCTTTCCCTGCAGGACCTCATCGGTGGCTCGAGCAATGAACACAATCCCTTCGTCATCCTCTCTCTCTGTCTCCGAGCTATCACTCTCCTCCTCCTCTGAACTGACCATCACCAGGACAGGAGCTGCAGCCAGATGGATGGAGTTGGTTTGAAGGATGGGCTACCCTGTGGGGGAAGGACTGCACCCATGGAAGAAGGACTTGGTGCTAGCACAACCCGGGTGCTGACATGCCACTGAGCTGGCAGTGGGAAGACACACTGCTCCCATCCCACCTTGCCAGGACCTGAAAATGTCACCTGCCACCGGCCTTACCCGCCTCCTGCCAGGGGATGTTTCTGTGCGTCTTCCCATTGGGTGTCTCTTTGGTTAAAGAGATGTTCTTCTGTGAAGGAAGAGGGACCAGCTGGGACCTGCCCCATGCAAACCCCTAACCCCAACCCAGGGGACCTGCAAGCCAGGGTGACCCCAGGGACACAGATTCCCACCCCAGCTAGATGGCAGCTGGCAGTCAGTGGTTCCTAGTCCTTAGGCATCGTGCTTTCATGGCCCTACAACAAAGAGCTCCACTGCCATGCAAAAGCCTCCAAATGAGAGAAGACACTTAAGGCTCAATTTAAGGCTCAATGCCATGCTTCTGAACCTGGACCTGCATTATGCTGAGTGCTCTTGGAAAACAAACGTGGGGGTCCTCTGGGGCTTGGGACTGCTTTGCCCAGGGAAGAACCACCCCACAGCAGTGCTGGCATGGGGGGCACACATGGGCATGCGACACCTGCGTGCTCACAGGGCATACACAGAACTGTGACGAGATGAGCTGCTTTCCCCGCTGGCTCTGGAGCTGCCAATGCCCTGCAGCACCTCACCTACACCCCACAGGACCTCACTGCCTGCATCCCGTGGGAGGCCACATCTCAGAACTGGGAAAGGAGCAGGAGGCTGGGGAACGCTTGCCTTTTTCCTGCCTTTTTCCTTCAGCCTGGCCTTGTTCTTGGAGGAGCAGACGTTGTGCTTTGTTGACTTGAAGGTCTCCAGACGCCTCTTCATGTTCTGCCGGAAGACTTCTTTATCTTGGCGCTCTTGTGTATCTGGAGAGATGAAGTGACGGCTGTAGCTGGCCTTGTACTGGCCGAGGGAGAGGCAAAGAGACACAGGGTGAGCAGCTGGCCCCACAGAGCCCCACTCTTGCAAGTGCTGCTACCCTCGGGGTCAGCCGCACACCACGGCCAGGGAGGGCTCACCCGCCGGCGGGGCTTGTAGAGGCTCCCTCGCAGCACATGGTGCATGGCAGCATCCTCCTTGTCCCGGCGGCTCCGCACCGTGTCGATCACCTGCAGGTCCAGGCATGCGCCGCTCCCGCTCTCCCTCCTGGCGAGGAGATGGAGATGGTGGGGCTGAACCCCATGCCTGCATCCTGCCAGCCCCCTGCCAGCCCCAGCACAACCCAACCCCGGGGAAAAGGGCAGCCATGGGGACTCCAGTGAGGTCTGCCCAGGGGCTCGGAGGAACGCTTGTACTCACAGGAGGTTTGTGACCGATGACTCCGACATGGATGTGCGGCTGGGCATGGAAGGCAGCGCCAGCTTGGCAGCCGAGAGCACATGGCCACCCTGGGATGTGGAAGGGCAAGGCTGGCATCAGGGAGACCAGAACCCAGCTGGGCTGGGGGGTCCCCACTGCCTGGCCAGAGGGTACATGTGTGGCCATACATGGTGGGGGGCCACCACCCCAGCCAGCCAGCTCCTGTCAGGGCCGTCCTGCCACCCGTCCCCACCATGTGCCCCTACCTGGTCAACGAAGCTGATAGCATCACGGATGTTCAGCTTGTAGTAGACATCCCAGATCTCATCCCGCAGCCTGTAGGCAGATTTCCGCATCAGGACCTGGCTCAGGTACTTCTTGTCGAACTGTTCCCACCTGCCACGAGACGAAAACACAGGTGGTTTAACTCCCAACAGGGTACCGTGGCCAGGGACCCACGCAAGGCTGAGTGTCCAAAGCACGGCGGAAGCGGGCTGGGCATGCAGGACCTGGCTGTTCCTCAGGGAGACGCTGCCAGGGACAGTAGGAGGGACACAATGACCCTTTGTCTCTGCCCAAGGGGAAGCCAGAGACCAGCGGGTCTGTTGGAGGTGATGGGAGCGGGACTGGGACCAGTGTGGCTGTCCCGCTGGAGTGCTTCCCCTCCAGGAAACAGGCTCTTTGCATCCTTTTCCTGTCACCGTGCTGCAGATAAACACTGCCCAGGCTTTAGCAGGGCTGTTCCCCACTCAGCACTCGGAGCAGCTCCATCCACGGGGAGACACAGAGCCATCACCACCACCATGGACACGCCACAGCCCTCCAGCAGTGCTGGCATGGGCAAGCAATGACAGCTCCCCCAGCATCCCCAACCACACCTGCCCAACCTCTCTCTGGGATGCTTTTGGGACCTTGGTCCGCTGCGCAACAGCAGCCAGATGGTCCCCTTGCAGATGGACTGACACACAGACATACAGCCTTCCTGGTCCTGCTGCTCTGCCTGCAGCAGGGGTGTCAACCAGCGGGGACCCTGCAACATCCCCATGGCTGGCATGTGTCCCCCATCCACCTGATGGCTGGCAGAGGATCCTGGCTAAGACACTCACTTGTCCCGCCAGTAATGGTAGCCATGGTGCCCCACGATGTCCTCCACCGCTGCCAGGATGTGGTCAAAGGCCTTGAGCGAGGAGAAGAGGGTGAGAGCAGTAGCAAGGCTGTGGGTGCCCCAGGGGTGCCAAGGCTGTGCATCACCCTCACCCAGCCCCCAGTTCCAGCACCAGCACCTACGTGCTCATGCAGCTCCTCATTCAGCGTGGGCTTGTGATGGTCACTGCGTTTCACCTTCAGCCATGTCACCAGGGGTTTGATGGTGAGGCCCTGGAACAGCAGGAGAAGGCAAGGGAAAGACTGGGAGGGCGAGAGGGTGCATGGCTGGGGCACGGGGAGCAAAAGCAGCACGAAGTGACCGGGGACAGCAGCTGTGCCAACCGTGCACGCCCCTACCAACCCGACCCCCTGCAGTCAGGACCTGGGCAATGGTCCTGCATCCTGGCAGGCAGCGACCATGTTGTACCCTCCCAGTCCCCCTTCCCCTAGGCTCGCACCTATCCGCCCCACGGGCTCCCCTTCCCGGGGTGCAGGAGCCCCGGAGCCGGGGGCCATCAGCAGCTGTGTAAAGAGAATGGCCTGGCCAGGCACATGCCATCGCTGCTCTTGGAGCCCATCCCAGAACAAGAGGCCAATGGGGAAACAACATGGGCCACAGTCCCATCATCACAACAGTCACCGCAGTGGTCCTACACACCAGTCTGGTGATGGATGGGGTGCCAGGATGCACTGAGGACCAAAGGTCACTGGCAAAAAGGTACTTGCACCCCAGGCCAGCTCTGGGGCCAGAAGGTGGCACAGGAGGAGGGCACACTGGCCATCCTCACCTGCACAATGACAGTGAAGAACACCACCACGATGGTCGTTGCCACAAAGTAGTCCTTGGCTTTCACCTTTGTCCTGTCCAGAAGGATGACCAGGGCGAAAGCCACGGCTCCGCGGAGGCCACCATATGACATGACCACCTGGTCGATCCTGTCCAGGGGGATGAGGCGGAAGCGGTTGAGCACGTAGGTCTGGAGGACAACACCTAGCAAAGAAGGAGGAGAGGATGGAATGCTGGCAGAGCCCTACCTGCTCCTGGACATGGGACAAAACACCAGCCAGGAGCTGTGGCTGGCCTCATGCCCCAGCCTTTCTTGGGGGATACCACTTTTTGGCCTGAAAAGGGCTGGGTACTATCAGCCAGAAGCACAGCAAGGCAGACTGACCCACAGCTCTGAAGAGCAGGATAAAGAACAGGGTACCCAGCACCAGTGCTGTGTCCCATGCCCACTTGGAGGTGTCCACAGCCGAGATGCCCAGAAACATGAAGATAATGGTCTCTGAGCTGCTAGCCAGTGTCTTCATGGTGTACTTGACCGTGGTGCGGGATTTCTGGGAGATATTGGCTTCCACATACTTCTTGCAGCAGATCCCACAAAAGGTGACTCTGCAGAGGGGCAGAAGGAGCTGGCATGACCCTATGGTGGGATGAGGAGTGGGTCTGCTTGCTGCCTCTTGCTGCTCAGCACTGCACCCCCCATTTCCTAGACCCCCCAAGGGACACTCTGGTACTCACGCCAGGATGGAGGAAAGCGAGACCATCTCGGCAGCAAGGTATGCGACGTAGGCCAGGAGGAAGACAAAGAGTGGCTCGATGATGCGCACACGCTTGGTGAACCGCGTGATCAGGGCCAGGAGGAAGGCGAAGAGCAGCCCCACAGCTGTGCCCCCCAGGCTCACCAGGAAGAAGGATGCTGGTGCGGGGAGAAGATTCATTTGCACCACAGGCAAGCGAGCCCAGCTCCTGTGCCCCACAGCCATACCACACCGGGCTGGCCGAGCCCTGTGCTCCCACCTGTGTTCCCACTAAGCCATCCTATGACGACAGCCAGCACATGACCACTGGGATGGAGATGACAGAGCCGTGGTGCCCAGTGCCCACCCCACAGTATGACAGCACCCATGTGTGCCCCGCCCACTTCCACACCGGAGGAAAAGGCGGAGGGGCTGGTGGGGCACATACTCACCTACCCCCTTCACATAGTCTGTGGCATGGATGTGCGCTGGGCCCAGCTCCACAAAAGAGTTGAAGACCTTGTACAGCACCTGCAGGCAAGGCAAATCCTTTGGGGAAGGCAGAGTGTTGCCCTGCCTTGAGAGGGACAGCCCCTGCCGGCCCGGGGGACCCTGCAGAAGAGGCGTCACTTGCCACAAATCTGCCAGGTTGTGTCACCTGCTCATCCCAGCCAGCACAGTCCCCCAGGGCCAGGAGAGGAAAGACCAAGAGAGCATGGCATGGGTCTGCCCCCAGCCTGGGGATGTCACCTGCGTCCTCTGCCCATCCTGGGGGACTCCAGCCCCCTGGCCCATGTCAGGCTCTACATTAGGGTCCCCCAAACTGCGACTCACCACAGTGACAGCATCATTCAGGAGAGACTCGCCAAACACGATAATGAAGAGGGTCTCATTTACATGGACCTCTTCGAAGACAGCCAGCACTGCCACAGGATCCACAGCGGAGATGAGGCTGCCGAAAAGCAGGAAATCCATCAGCCCAGCTTCGACGCCTGGATCTGCTAGGACAGAAGGACCAAGTTCAAGCAGACCATCTGCCCCAGAGCTCCTCTCACCAGGCTGAAACAAGCCTGTCCCTCATCTGCTCCCAGCGACCTGGCTGCAGCATCCCAGGTTGGAGTGCAGCAGGCTGAGCCTGAGAGTGCCCCCAGACCTCTGGGGTCCCCCAGGTGAAGCAGGGCGAAGCACATCCTTGCTGCAACATGAGGGGAGCACAGCCTGCGTGTCCCTCTTGGCACCCAGGTGCATCGCTGCCCTGCTGGCAGGTATGTACCAAAGGAGGCTCAGCAGCCGCACCTCAATCCCTGGCATCAAGCAATTCCTCAGAGCTCAAGAGAGCTCAGAACGCTGGCCAGGGCCAGTGGCTCCAGCAGAGGACAGGGAACACAGCAGCAAGCCAGCAAAGCTAGCCAAGGTCGGCGACAAAAATAGCAAAGACATGAGTCAGCCCAGTGCCAAAAGGACCCATTTGTCCTGCACACTTGACAGTCCTGCCAGAGAACCGTTCCCAGGATGCCAGGACCTCATTCCTGCTCTAATTCCTGGGAATCCATGACAGGGCCAGGCAGTGGGCTCTGAATGTGGGGATGCTTTGCACCTCCAACCCATCTTTTAGGGATGTGGTCCAAGCTGGGTGGTCCTGTGCACCCACCCATGAGCCCGGCCCGATGCAGCCCCCAGAGCGCAGTGCCAGTGGTGAAGGAGTTCCAGAGTGTGCCCACCACTGCATAGGTGAGAATGGCACCAATGTTGTCGAAGAACAGCCGGCTGGGCATGAAGTAGCCCGAGTCTAGGACGATGGGGGGCAGAAGGAAGAGGAAGAACATGTTGGGCTCCAGCTGGTACTCAGCTTTCTTTGCCACGGCCAACACGATGCCCCCCAGGCCCAGGCCCAGCAGGATGAGAAGGCAGCTCTCTGGGACGATGGATGTCACCTTCCTTGACAGGTGGAAAACTAGAAGAAAAAGAAGAATGAGATCATCAGCCAAACAGGCACATAGACAGGATATCCCAGATTCACAGCCTCCACAGAAGAGTTGGCTGATGCATGGTGGACCCTGGAGAAGACAAGGGAGCACCTAAGGCTGCTTCGTGGCCATGTGTACACAGAAGACCTTCCAGCTAACTCCCAGGCCAGGATTTCAGGTGCCTGACTCTTTGGGACCTCCCTCTGCTCCTCATCCACTCTCTAATAAGCCAAGCAGCCAGGCATTTTGCTTTTCTTGGCCTCTGGTATCTGCACTTAAAAGTGTAAAAGCAGCCAGCGAGCACGTCCACAGTGTCACAAGCAGTGCTGGCTGCTGTTCGAGCGAAGGCATCCTGGTTCACTGGGACATGTTACCCCACTCAGAGATGAGGATGCTCAGCCCTGGTGATGAGGTGACCTTGTTTGCAGCCATCTGAGCAAGCAGATGGAGCAGCATGCAAACCACTGCAGCACAAGCCAGTCTCCATGCCAGAGCACAAGCTTCCTCAGCACAGGCTAACCTACCTGCATGCAAAAACCAGGCACACGAGAGCTACGGATTTAGAGGTGCTTTGAATAATCAGTTTACTCCACGCAAGATTTGGACCAAATCTTAAACTGCCATGGAACAGGATATCTTTTTTTAAAGCAAGCAGAGTATGCCCTGGTATTCACCCATCAGCAATGTGGCAGTGAGCATGCAGCTCAGGCACAAGCCAGCAGGATGTCACACCAGCCAGCACAGGGGATATGCTCCTCCAGGCAGCCTTGTCCCCAAGGCCAGGGTGTCCTCTGTAATCCCAAATCATTCCAGCTTCCAGGTTAGCAATGCCCCATCCCTGCAGATTTCTCCTCCCTCGTGTAGGGTGCTGTATTTTCACTACCCCAAAAGGGCAATGCTTGGAGAAAGGCTGTTGGTCACAGCAGTTTTTCCCACCCCCCCATCACTGAGTTCTGCTGCCTTCACTTGTGACATCCCACCCAGCTCTGTAGTATGACTTAGCCATCACACGAAGAAACCTTCTCCTGGGGAGTGGGTCCTTCCAGATATTCCCAGAGACACCTCTGTCCTTGAGCACCCAGCCGGTACAAGGAACATCAGGGCAGCCTCTGAGCCACCACTTGGCTGCAAGCCCAGCCCTGCTGCCAACACCAACAAACCCAGTCCCTGCAGCCCTTTAGCTGGATTAAAGGTGCCCATTGCTTGTGCCAAGTCATCCCATCAGAAGGAAAGCTGTGCTGCGGTCACACATCAACCCTGGGTCACTCGGCTTCTTCGCTCCTTAAGAACCCCCATGGACAGATCATAAGGTCTGCCTAGCCCAGGGTCCTGTCTCCAGTGGCATAGACCTGGAGAGGAGCCCAGGAATGGGCAGTGCTGCATTCATTGGTTTCCATGTCTCTATGCCCTTGCTCTCCTCTGAACCTGTCCCAGTCCTTTGTCCTTTCTGGGACAGGTCCCAGTGCCCCTGAGATGCGGACACCCTGGGAACTGAGATCGTGGCCTCATGATGTTCTTGCTTTCTCCTTTCCTAACACCTCTTAGCTGATTTGCTTTCCTTTGCTGCAGCTGAGCACTGAATTAGAGAAGATAATTCAGTGTCAAAGATCTGGTCCCTAACTAGACGACACATCTTCGAGCCCACCACCAACCACACAGGCTAAGGACTCCTCTTCCTCTCGTTGAGACCTTCACAGTGACCTGCGCTGCTCCTTGGCACCGTAAGCCCTGTCCACGCCATCCTGGTGAGCGCCAGCACTGCTCCCCTGCCATAACGCACCGGCAACAAAGCTGCAGCTGGCAAGGGCAGAGTGGCAAGCGCGGGGGTGGCATGATCTACAACTCCATCACCGACCACCTCCAGGGGGAAGAGCCGCAGAGCACCCAGGGCCATCCCTCTGCTGTAGCTCTGTGACCAAGCGCCCCAGCCACAGAGCCCAGGGCATCCACCCTCGCCCCCAGCTCCCTCTGCTCACTGCCAGGGGCTGCAGTTCAGCCACGGAGACAGTGGCAATACAGACACTACAGCCCTCCAAGCAAACCCACAGCCTGGAGAAGGGCTGGCTGAACTCCAGCCCAGCCAAATTCCTGCTAAATGATCACAAAAGCCACAGCAGAGCCCCATTCGCCCCACCTGAGCCTGGTGAAGGCAGCGCCGGTGGGTGAACAGCACTCGCTCAGCGCCTGCGGCAGGCGGCGAAACCACTTCCCTCCCACGGGAACAAAGCTCTGAAGTTTTCAAAAAGGGAACGAGGCATCCAGCCCCTTTCTGCACACTCGGGAGCGTTGCCAAGATCCCCAGTCCCCGCTCTGGCAACCCATCTGCACACCCTGTGCTGCGGAGATATGTCCTGGCCAGCTGGAGAGACCCAGGACAATCCACAGACATGCTATGGGCACATGAGGACATGGCTTCTGGCTGTCATCCATCACTCATTCCCTTGAACCAAAAACTTGGGCAAAGAAGGGAGCAGCATCGATGGGAAAGACCCTGCTTGCCCAAAACTCCCTTGGCTAAGGGTGGATGCTGCCACCCTCCCAAGCAAATGACAGCACACGAGCTGCTCTGTGCTGCAGGGAGCCGCCAGCGGGGACGGGTGGAACAAGCTCTAATTTTACACGCGCTAGTCAAGGATTTCAGCATTAAAGGTTCCCACAGCAACAGTAACTTAGCCACATGTGAGTTAACTTCAGAACCATAATCCACATTCAAGGCATCCATAATACAGGATTTGCCATTGGGAGGATTCAGGGCCAAAACCTGCTCCGCTCCTCTGGTGCTTGGGAAATGGCAAAACACCTAAACCGAGACCCAGGCAGCTGGGGACAGAGGTGATGGTGTAAGGAGAGAGGGTTGCCACCCATGGGGATGCCACTGGGTGGAAAAACATTTGTCTGCTGGCAAACCCCTGCCCACAGGGCAGCTGTGGATGAGGAGTATGTTTGGGGCAATGCTCGTCACTTCCCTCTTCCCCACATCCCGTCCAAGCAGGTCTGTGCTCTGACCAAGTATGGAAAAAGCAGCAAAGCCCGGATGGTGCCTTGCTGTGCAGGAAGGCAACACCCAAGCCAGCCTTTCTCCGCCCCGGGTGTTTGCTGGCTCAGGGCACCCCGGCATCATGACCGCCTCCGAGAACAGAGCCCGCAGTGTCATTTCCCCATCACCCAGGCGTGGGGCCGCTTCCTCCCCTGCAGTCACAGGGCTGTGAGCTGGCAGCCCAGCGCCACAACTGCAACAGCTCCTCTGCGCCAGCCTACACTCGGCGTCCATGGCTGCCGCGGCCAGCGCTGCCCCTTCCGCACCCCAGCATCCTCCGCCCCAGCTCCAGCTCCTCTGTGGGCTCCCACGCACCCTGGGGACCGCATGTGCCACCTCCAGGGACACCCCTGCCAGTGGGCTCCTGCAGCCCTGCCCCAGGTCTGGGTGTCACTCTGGGTTCCGAGTATCCATCGGACCCATCGGATGCGCTAAGCCAGGCAGCCCAGAGCTCCCAGCCATCAGGGCTGTGTCTCCCAAATGGAGAGGGAGAACGGCCATCATCTCACCTCAGGCCTGGAAGAGTGTGGTGGGGCTGGGGGCTTGGGAATGAGCCCAGCTCAGGCCCCACCACACCTGCTGGCACTGCCAGGGCAGAGGGAAAGGCGGTGAGGGCAGTGCGTCAAGGGGAACCCGTGCAGGGAGCAGCTCTGGGGAGGCGTTTGAAAGAAAATAAGAGCCAGGGAAAGGAATCGTCTCTCTGATCTCCTGCAGGTAGGAGGGAGGCACTCGGCAGCTGGAGGTGGCGCAGCTGCAGACAGAGGGCTGTGTTTTTAAGCTCACGACACTCTTTAATTCATTCCTCGTGATGCTTTAGGCCTCCCTTGCGAGAAGGCAAGGAAGACAGGAGCATGAAGTCCGTGGTGGTGGTTTCCATGATGCCTGGGACAAGCAGAGGCCAGCTGGTGGTCACGGCTGTAGCTGTTCCCTGTGTACCAAGAGCTGCTGGTCTCCAGCTGCTTGGAGACTCCCCTGCCTAACTCCAAACCCACATTTCTTGAGCCAGCTCTAAACCATGAGGGTGCCCGCACCCCTGCCACCAGGGCTGTGCCCACAGTGGGGCCCCCAAGGAGGAAAGCTGCCTCAAGGTCACCAGCTCGTCCCCTGAGCCCACAACAGCAGGCAGGGGCACTGTGGGGGAGCAACCCCCTGGCGACCCTGCTCAGCACCCATGCGTGGGTGCCCCCTCCCCAGCACCCAAGGTGCCAGCGGGGAGCAGAGCCCTGCGGCAGCTCGCACACATCCTCCTTGCACCTTCCCACGCAGCCTCTCGCGGCGGAGCCTCCCCCCGGCTGCGTGGCCCTGTGCTGGGGAGCACGACAGCCCCAGGCCGTGCACATCTGGAGTGACCCACCCGAGGGGACCGCGGGCGCAGGCCCGTCCCCTGGCTGCCGGGGACACGTCTTGCCCAACACCGGCACCACGGAGCCCTTCCCGGGGCTGGGGGGATCAAACAGCTTCCAGCCCTGCTGACGCACGTGCTGTGCCAGCTGCCGGGGCACGGGGCACCCTGCTGGGCACCTCTGCTCAGCTCCTCTGCTCCCCCCGACCCTCCCTGCCCCGCACCCACCCACCCAGCCGTCGCAGGGAAAACGGGCCCGGGCCCCCGCCTTGTCCTTCCACCTTGTCATTGCTCATCATCCCGCGGCCGGGGCCAGAGGATGTGGCGTGGGTCGTGCCTGGCCACCGCAGCCCCGCTAAGGGTGGTGACCAGCCAGGTTCTGGCCATCTGTCCCCGTGACCCGTGTCCCGGTGTGCAGTGCCATCCCTCGCCTCCGATGCCTCTGCGCCCGCCGGGGACGCCGCAGCCCACCCTGCCGGCCCCGGTGATGGGCGCAGCTGCTCCCGGAGCGCCGGGGGGACCGGGGGGAGGACGGGGGACGGTGCAGGGGACACTCACCGATCTTGGCCAGGCTGGCCACCAGGATCCAGGCGGCCACCAGGCAGGGCGCTTGCACCTCCCGCCACTGCCACCGCAGCAGCTCGGCGCCCGCCGGGGCGGCGGGGCCGGGGGAGGCTGCCGGGGGCTGCATGGCCCCGCGCCGTCCCCGCCGCTCCCCGCCGTCCCCGCCGTCCCCGCCGCTCCCCGCGCTCCCGGCCCCCGCCCGCGTCACGCGCACGTGGGGCCGCGCCGGGCCGGCCCCCCACGCCCCGCGCCACCGGCTCCGCCCGCCGCTCCCCGCCCCACCGGGCCCGGTACTGCCCCGGGTCCCCCATGATGTCCCGGGTCCCCTGTACCGCCCCGGCCCCCGGTACTGTCCCGGCCCCCCGGTACTGCCCCTGCCCCTCCGGTACTGCCACGGCCCCCGGTAATGCGCCGGGCCCCGGTACTGCCCGGGCTTCCCCGGTACTGCCCCGGCCCCCCGTACTGCCCCGGCCCCTCGGTACTGCCCCGGCCCCCCGGTACTGCCCCAGCGCCCCCATGATGCCCCGGCCCCGGTAGTGCCCCATGTCCCCCATGATGTCCTGGGCCCCCTGTAGTGCCCCGGCCCCACCCCTCCGGTACTGCCCCGGCCCCTCCGGTACCGCCCCCAGTCCACGTACTGCCCCGTGTCCCCGGTACCGCCGCCCCCCCCCCTCCCCCCCCCCCCCCCCCCCCCGATGCCCCGGCCCGGTACTGCCCCAGCCTCCCCATGATGCCCCAGCACCCCCACGATGTCCCAGGTCCCTGGTACTGCCCTGCCCCCCCCAATACTGTCCTGGCCCCTGGTAATGTCCCACCCCACTCCCACCACTGCCCCAGGACCCAACACCACCCTGCTCACCTCCTGCATCCCTCTTCACCTCGGGTCACCTGCACCCCCCTGGTGTCCCCTGCCCCACCTCAGTCCCTCTGCTCCTGCTCCAGTGTCCCCTGCCCATGCCAGACCCCTGTCCTGGTCCTCCCTGCACCTTCCCTGTTGTCACCTGTATCAATCTGGTGCCCCTGCACCTGCCCCAGTGTCCCTCGACCCATGCCAGTCCCCTCTGCACCTTCCCTGGTGCCCCTTGCCCCTGCCCCAGTGCCCCCTGCCCCACACCAGTCCCCTGGCATTTGCCCAGTGCCCCCTACATCCCCCTGGTCCCTTGTGCCCTCCCTTGGTGCCTTTGCTCTGCCCAGGTCACCTCACCCTGGCCCAGTCCTCCTGCACCCACTAATCCCCCCACCCCACCCCCAATCCCTCTCCCAGCCCAGCCCCTTCTGCTGCCAGCCAAGACCACCCACCCCTGCCCCAGATGCTGCCTGAACACCATCCTGGGAGCACCCCAGGGGCACCCCTATGGTTTCTGGGTCCCCCTCACCTCCCCAGCCTCTCTCAGAAACCTCTAAAATCTTCCACTTGCCCACTGACCCTGGGCCATCCCCCATGCCCCAGGAGGTGCCCTGTCTCCCACATCCCATCCCTGTGGCTCCCAGATCCAGGGCCCCGTGTCCCGGGGTGGGGGTGGGGGGGGGGGGGGGGCAGCAAGGGATGCCCAAGCAGCATGGGTGCCACCTGGCAGGGCAAAGGAAGGGACACTGACAGTGTGCTTCATGAGGAGCCAGCTCTGAGCTGTGTCCCTGGAGCCACGACAGAAGGACACCTTGGCCAGGCTGAGCATCTGGCTGGTGCTGCCTATGGCACAGGCATCCTCAAATGCTGAGTGCCAGGCAGAGCCCGCTGGCCCAGGGGGAACAGACTGCAGAACACCCCCCCGGCAGTGTCACCTGTTCCCAGCATTCCGACCAGGCAGAAATGTGCAGCGAGCGTTTGCTGGGAGCATTTGCCAGTGGAAGAAAATGGCTGGGGAAAGCAGCCTGCTGCTGCCACCCCTGCCAGCCGGCTCCTACCAGGAAAGGCAGCGCAGGAATGGCTTTGCAAGGGATGCCGCAGGGAAGAGCCTGCCTCCTGCTCCCCTTTTAAGTTGACAAAGGTGTAATTAAACACCTCCCTTTGCTTTGCCTCCCCCAGGTTGGTCATACCCTGCCGCCATGGCCTCTTGGACCCAGCCTGTGCTTGGGTGTCTCTGTGGAGCTCCCCCCTACTCTGCTCACACCTTACTCGCACTGGGAGCCCAGGCCAGAGCCAGAAGCGAGTGGAAGGCTCGCTGCTTGCCCTTCCATTGCACTGGGCCATCAGCACTGCCCAGGTCATCAATTGGAAAGAAAAATTGCTTTTGCCTTGTTGGGTTGTGCTCAGCATGCCCAGCGATGCTTCATGCTAAGTCCAAGAGCCATGAGACCTTCCCATGAGCCTAGTCCCATCCCCGGTGCATCCGAAGTCCCCCCTGGGTCCTCCCAGGGGTCCTGGCTCTCCTTTGTGTGCTCCCTTCCAAGCCCACCGTAGCCGTGATGATGAACACTACATGACCCGTCTTGGACCATTGTTAGCACCAGCCCTGGCCTTGCAGACACTGAGCTGCCCTGCTGGTGCTGCTGCACCCCCAGCTCCGGGCTGCCCGGGGCAGGGCAGCTCCTCCCTCTGCTGCCGTCTCCCCCACCACATGGGGGGGTTCAGCCCAGCTGCCCACCAAGCAGCCCTGCCCAGCAGTGTGGAGCTCCCCAGGGCCTGGAGCATCCCTGACACTGGAGCATCCCAGTGGAGCATCCCTGACACTGGAGCATTCCAGTGCAGCATCCCCAACAGTGGAGCATTCCTAACACTGCAGCATCCCTGACACCAGAGCACGCTGGCAGATCATCCTTGGCACTGGAGCATCCTGGTTGAGCATCCCTAGTACTAGAGCATCCCAGCAGAACATCCCTGACACCCGAGCATCCCTAACACTTGAGCATCCCAATGGAGCATCCTCAACAGTGGAGCATCCCTGGCACTGGAACATCCCAGACACCGGGGCATCCCTATGGGGCATCCCTGACACCGAGGCACCCCTGACACGGGAGCACGCCGGTGGAGCATCCTTGTCACTGGAGCATCCTAGTGGAGCATCCCTGACAGTGGAGCATCCCTGGCATGAGAGCATCCCTGACAATAGAGCACCCCTGACACTGGAGCATCCCGGCAGAGCATCCCTGACAGAGGAGCATCCTTAACACTTAAGCATCCCAGTGGAACATCCCTAACGCTGGAGCATCCCTGGCACTGGGGCATCCCTGACACCGGAGCACCCCGGCAGAGCATCATTGGCACCGGAGCATCCCGGTGGAGTATCCCTGACAGCGGAGCATCCCTCCGAGGCGGGAGGCAGCCGCGGGAGGGCGCGCCGAGCCCCGAGCTGCCGCTGCCGCTGGCCGTGGCGGAGGGGCGTGGCGGAGGGGCGTGGCCAAGGAGAGCGGCCCTCCCGCCTCCCCGAGCCCCGCCCCGGCAGCGAGCGCGCGGCGGCGGCGCTGCCATGGCGGAGGCGGCGGTGCCCTGCCGGGTGCAGTACCTGGAGGACGCGGACCCCTTCGGCTGCGGCAGCTTCCCGGAGCCGCGGCGAGCCCCGGTTTACGCCGTGGCGGAGGCGCTGGCCCTAGGAGCGCAGCTGCCCGCGCTGCACCGCCTGCTCGGGGCCCCGCTGCCGGTGAGGGGTCCGGGGGCGGGCGGGGGAGCGCCGGGACGGCGGGGCGGGGGGATGCGCGCTGGAGGGAGCGGGGCGGCGGGGGCCGGGGCGCAGGGTCCCCGCCGCAGCCCGGGCAGCGCTCCCGGCGTGAGTCACGGCGGAATCCGTGAGCCCTGGCGGGAGATGCCAGCTCTCGGCCGGCCCCGGATGAGTCGGCGGGGAGGAAGAGGATGTGCTTGCTCAGAGCGGGCAGGAACCAGGGCAGGGGGAAGCAGGATGGGGGCCGGCAGCCATCCTCTTGTCGTCGGGGCTGAGCCGGACAGCGTGCTCCCACCCCAGCATCCCCCTTCCACACCAGCTGCGGTGAGCAGAGCTGAGCCTCGACCCTTGATGGGAGACCCTGGCTCCCGCAGACCGGGGACCCGGCCAGCGTCGTGCTCGCTGCAGCACGTGGGTCTTGGGGGGGTGACAGCGCGGCCACCAGCCCCTTGTTCCTCCGGTGCGACACAGAGCAGCACGGAAACTCATGCTGGGCAATTTCCTCAGCCGGGAGGAAGGCAGAGGCTGAAGCTGAAGTGCCTTCTTGTGTGCGTGCCTTGAGGCCCGACCCAGGCTGGGGAGCAGAGGAGACCAGGGACCCTCCCTCCTGGGTGTCTTCTCTTGGCATGATGCTTTCAGAGCACCCTTCACAGGGTGGGGATGGGCTTGTTTTCCTCCTTACGAATGTGGGACCCAGCAGAGCTTTGGCAAGGGCTGAGTATCTCTGTCTTGCAGCACAGCGGGAGTGCAAGCAAGGGAGGCACGAACCCGGGCAGGCAGGGGGAATGTGCCCTGCCCCGAGCTGGACAGGAGAGGTGGGGGCAGCAGGAGGGGGAAACCAGCTCAGTGTGCCTGGCACCAGGCTCGCTGGCCTGCCAGGGGAGGGGGGATCACTGCCAGACCTTTGCCTGTACCCAAAAAAACTTCCCTTTTATTCCCCTTTTCATTTTTCTTGGAGCAAAGTGGCAGTGTCTCATGTCATTGCCGTCATGGGATTTTTAGGTGGTGACTAAACGGAGTTTGTTTGGGAGCAAACAGCCGAGACATGACAAATGGAGCAAACTCAAATTTCAGACGTGCTCTCCTCCCTGGGCAGGAGCTGGCTCTAACGGGATTGCCAGCCTGGGGTGGTGGCATGGGGGAATGGGGGGCTAGAGGTGGCGTTCCCGAGGGCGGGAGCGTTGCAAGGAGGTCCTGCACCCAGCAGAGGTGCATTGATCCTGGGATTTCAGGCTCTGTTCTCTGCCTAAGCCAGGCTCTGGATGTTTCTTTCTGTAGTTTTCCTGCATGACCCCTGTTAAAATCACAAGTGAGCAGCTAGGACCCTGCTCTGGGCTTACGAGCCAGATTCCTGGTTTATATAGGTTATAAACCATGCTGCTTTTATTACACAGAGCTTTCTGAGCCAGCGAAGGCTGTGGTACATCCCAGCCTGACACACTGAGATACTGGCTGGCGTTTCTATGAGCTGATGTATGTGTTCATCAGGAGCCTCCTGCAGCAGGATTTACACCCTGTGGAGAGAGGCTGGTCTCCCGAACCACCCGGGTCGGTCCAAATTCAGAGCTACCCCAAAGCCACGCAGGCGTCGTTACCCTGGCACCACCAGCTGAAACCTCCTTGGTGCCCTTTGTGCCAGGTAGTACTCAGCTCCATTACTTGCTGTTCTAAAATTAGTAAATGAACAGTCAGATTTTTCCCAAGGAATGGGCTATAAAAAAATTCAGCTGAGGTTGCCCGGTGCCAGGCTTGTCCTGCCAGGCAGCGTGCCTGGAGCTGCAAAGCACCAAGAGGAAGAGGATGCAATGGCTGGGAGGCAGCTGGACTGGGGGTCCCCACCTTGTCAGAGGACTGAACCGCAGGCACCCAGGGGATGAGCTGCTATGGGGAACCAGCCAGGTCCTGCTTCCCTGGGCGCAGCAAAGCTTCTCCCTGAGCCAGGAGCAGCCTAGAGATGATGAGCAGGAGGTTTCTCGTGCTGACATTGCTGCCTTGAACAGCCTGTCCTGCCCTGTGACACTGTCGGTGCTTCCTCTCCCCGAGCACAACCCGCTGCTGATGACTTTTTCATGCTCTCCGGAAAGCATGTTTGTGCTTGAAAATACCTTCCTGCTTTGTTTGCTGCTACAGCATTGTTCAGCTCCAGGCCGATACTATCTTCTCCTGCTTTCCAGCATTTTTTGAGTACCCTTGGGTGATGCTCATGCTGGGTGTGGGGGTTTTCTGAACCTCTGCAGGCAGGTTTTGACAGTGCAAATTTTTTTGGCTGACCCCTCAGTCCCCAAAGGCCACTGTGCTCCCTTGCCCCCGGCACTATCTCACCTCTGAATCTAGGGTTTTTTCCAAACAATTGCAAAACCCAGTGGCCTGGAGCTTTGCTTTTCCCTTCCTCCCCCGGAAACCTGGGGAAAAGCAAACAGCTTGTTGGCCTCAGTGCCATAAGCTCTCTGTGAGCTCTTGGGCTTGATAAAGGAAAGCTGCTGGGGTGACCTCGGTGCACACATGAAGTGCACAAGCCCCATCCCACCAGCCCTGTTGCCAAACTGCCTCGAGGGGGGGGCTTCACTGAGGTTCTTTGCCCCACTTAACCTCTGGCAGGCATGAAAGCGGTCAGATGGGTCCTCAGCAGCACTGCGGTCCCCCCAGCTTAACCGCTTCTCAATTCTGCTGTCTGCTGCTTGCCAGGCTTAGAGCCGAGTGCCGGTGCTCAGCAGCCTCTGGTGCTCCCCAGCACCATCTTTGCATGGGTCCCTGGGTGGGAGCTGCAGCCAGGTGTTTGTGCTGTGGCTTTGCTGGGACACCAGCTGCTCGCTGGGACTGGGGTCCTCCCACTGCCATGGGGCTGTTGATGAGAAATGAGAGATCTCTTAATGAACAGCAAGGGGGACGTGTGCGAGCGAGTGTGCAGTTCTGGGCCAGCTCTGGGTGACCTCCAGAGATCCCTCCTGGCCTGGGTATTTTTTCCCCCATGATAAGGCAATGGCAGTGCTCCCATCCACTTGCTGCCATCTGTCAGGCAGGAGTGGGCAGGAGGCAGCAACCGAGTGCCCTGGCAATGAACACCCCTCTGAGCCCTGAAACCGAACCGCAGCGAAGGCACTGGTTGCTGACTGGGGTTCCTCTTGTGGCATAGCTCTGTAAACCATCAGTCCCCATGTGTTTGGAGCGGGGGGGGGGGGCGGTGAGAAGAGACTTGAGATGCCGGGCGTTTCTGACCCACCAGTGCCTTGTGTTTAA
The DNA here is from genome assembly GCF_017639655.2 of Falco naumanni. Classification (NCBI taxonomy): domain Eukaryota; kingdom Metazoa; phylum Chordata; class Aves; order Falconiformes; family Falconidae; genus Falco; species Falco naumanni. The sequence continues at coordinate 22,656,520 of NC_054068.1, read as the reverse complement.
CTGCTGAAGCAGAAGCAAATAATGTATTTTTTCTGTAATTTCCCCATAGCCTTCCTAGAAGAGCTTCAGCAACGTTGGGAAATTGTTACCACAGAAAGGGTTAGAGGGGGTTGAAAAGTGTTTCCTCTGCTGGCAGATAAAGCAGCTATTCAGTGCCCGGCCTCGGTGCATCCTCCTGCGTGGGGATGACGTGATAGGGGTGAGCAGGAAAATGTGATGGGTACCGTGGTGGGTGGCACGAGTTCAGCTGTGGATGGAGGATCTCTCAGACTCAGAGGTGAACATGTCTCCATCACACCCCCATGGTTGCGGGGGGCAGTCCCACTCCGGGGGGAGCCTGCTTTCCCTGGAGTCTTGCTTGCCTGGCACGTGTGTTCTTGCTGAGCTTCAGAGACAGTCACTGCTGATGGGTGTTAGTAGGATCAGGGAGATCCATGTGTTCCCACCTTTCCCATATCTCACGTTTGAGGCATCAGGGTAGATAGTGGTGGGGGTTAACACAGGCAGGGAAAAGCTTTCTGGGCCCTGGGGTCCTTGTCCCTGACTGAGGGTGGCATCAGCATCTACTCCTCAGCAAGACCTCGGAACCTCCCCATGCAGGGGATGAAGGACATCAGTGCTGCTGTGAGGTGGCTGGGGCTCCCGGGAGCCATGGGCGGGAGGTGTGAGCGTGGGATGCTCTCCTCCGTCAGCTCTGCTTTGCCTGCAAGTCCCCATGGCCCGTGAAGCCCAGCTCATTTTAAAATGGTTTTACAGGCAGGAGGCAGATGGATCACAGCTGCCCCGCGGCGGGAGCTGTCAGTGCCCTGTGACCCCAATGTGCCATCCCCAGCAGCACAGCCCCCAGGTCCCGGCTCAGATCCTGCATGGTGTAAACCCCTCATACGAATAACCAGTGTTAAACCCCTCATCCGAATAACCAGAGTAACCCCTGTGCTGGGGCAGTCCGTGCTCCCTGGCACAGAAGTGCCACCCTGGGATGTTTGGCAGGGCAGCGTGAGCCTGGGACATCCTGTCTCCATCCCCGGGGGCTGGTGCTCACCAGGGGGGTCACAGCCAAACCCGGGCCTGGTGCTCCGAGCATCCCTCATGGGGAGCGCTGCCAAGCTCACATGGGAAACACAAGGGGTGGAGTCCCAGGGGCTTGGCCTCCCCACCAGCTGGGACATGTCACCAGCCCCCTGGTAGGAGCTGGGGGTGTTAACTCCGGCTTACTGGGGCTCTGGCAGCCCAGAGGAGACAAAGGTTTTGTGCTGGAGCTGTGAGTTGCCCTTTGCTGTGTTTGAGTGCCCAGGCGGATGCAGGGATGCTCAGGAAAGCCTGTTCCTGTGGAGGAATTGAGGCTTTTCCCCAGCGAACAAACTCTGCGTGGGGTCAGCATTAGCAACACCCGCTGTGGAGGCAGAGCTGGCAGCCAGGAGCACTTGCCCAGTGCCAGCAGCCTGTGTTTGGTGTATGTTGCCATGGCCGGCTGGTGTGGCCAGCAACTACTGGAGATAGACAGGATACTAAAAACATTGACAAGGGAGTCCAGCCCAACAGCAGTACCCTGCCAAATTGCCTGTTATCCCGAGGCTTAGTCAGAGTCATTAATTATTTTAGTGCACGTGGCATTTTTCCTTTGCCCTCTGGTTTTAACATCACGCTCACGGTGAAGTCGTACATGCGAGCTCTTGCACTATGTTCTGACTTGAAGACATGGGGCTTTCATTGAAAGCGACCCCAGTAAGATGCAGGCGCCGTACCCAGTGTTGTTGTGGGTCTCCAGCCTGCTGGAGGATGGCCAGGGCCACGGCACTGAACAGCATCAGTGGTAAAGGCAGAGGAGCTGTGACTGTCCCCACCTGAGCTCCTCAGCCACCGAGTATTTCTGCACTCAGCTCGAAGTTTTTTGCAATTTGGGGCTGAAATTGAGGTAGGTTTTTAGATGGCTGGTGAGTCCCACTTCTCTCCCCTGTTGCTGTTTTTGCTGCTTGCTTTTTTTTGCATCAGTAGCAGCAATAATAATGGGGGTTTATGCCCAGTCCTCAGCTCCCCAGGTGATTACACAGCACTGCTGTGCAGATTTGGGAAGGAGCATCAGTTCTTTGGAGGTGAGGTGAGCTGGGGGGGTGGGGGTGGGGGGATGGCTGCAAATGCTTTAGGAACGGTCCAGATGCGCTGGAGTGGCAGGGGTGCTGGCAAGACCAGGCAGGCGCTGCCCTCCCTCTGCCTCTGCACATGCCTGGAGGGTGAACTGCTGGGTCCCATCCAGAGCTCATGCAGGAGACCTGTCTGGGTGCTGTGGGGCACTGCTGGGCCCCAGGTGTCTCAGGGACTTTGCAGCAGCTGTGCCTGGACCACCTTGGGGTGCCGTGCCTACCAGCTGGGGTGCGCCATGGGTGCTGTATGTGGACTTTGAGGGGAGATGCCCTCACCCCAGCCTTGCCTTGGGATGTGCTTTTCCCTGTCCTGCTGGAAGCTGCTACGGGACTGTGGGCTGAGCCAGAGGCTCCATCAGCCAGGGCACATCCCTGTGGGATATGCTCTGGTTTGGGGTGTCCCTGGCCAGCCGGGGGCCTTGGCAGTTCCTACAGACCTAATTGTCACAGACAAAGGTGATTCATCTGCCCAGGCAAAGGCAGCAGGCCTGGGAGGAGGCAGATCCTGCCCTGGGCGCACCCGGCTGACTAAGGGGAGCCCCAGGGAGTGGATCTGCCTCTTGCCGTGGCTCCCACCCAAGGGATGGCTGAGGAGCCCGGCGGCGGTGGGGCCGCCCTCGCTCTGCCTTTTCGCAGCCTGAGGCTCCATGTTTCGCCCCAGTCCGCTGCCAGGCTTGGGCACAGGGTGCTAGGGCGTCTTGCTACAGGGCCAGTGCTTGGGGACAGGGTGGGACCTGCCACCCTGCTCGGGGATGTGGCTGCCTGGTGGGTTTGACATGGGCAGGAGGGTGACCCAGGGATGTAGCAACCTCCAGGAGCTGGGGGGGCTGTGGTGGGCACGGGGGCTCAGCCGGGCTTTCTGCGTCCCCAGCTGGAGGACTGCACACTGCAGGTCTCACCCTCTGGACACTACCTGGACCTTGACTTATCCCTGCTTGAGCAGAAGGATGATCTGGAGGGTTTCTACGAGGAGGTCAGGTGAGGCACATGGGGTGGCTGAGCCCTCCAGAGATGGGACACAGGGGCCCCACCTGCGTGTGAGCGCAGCAGGCAAAGGGCCGTGGGGGTCCCACTGCAGGTGCTCACACAGCATTTCCCCCACCCTAGGAAGGGGAGACGGCCGACCCTGATCCTGCGCACGCAGCTCTCCGTCCGAGTCCATGCCATCATTGGTGAGTTTGGGCTGCTCCCTCCTCCAGGCTGGTGTGGGTCCAGCGGCTCAGCCCCCCCCCAGATGAGGGGGGTCAGCCTCCACAATGAGTTCTGGCCGGGCTTTTTGTGATGGAGAGAGGGAGCAATATGGCTCAGGGCTGCTCCCACCCGATAACCCCTCCCAGAGATGCAGGGGACATGGTCCCCGTGAGGCTGGTGGGGACCCACTGGGTTAATCCCCTCCATCCTCAGATATTGGAGACTTCTGCCTCTTCAGCTGGGAGCCCACCACCCACTGAAGATATTCTGGGTCATTCAGACAAGCCCTAAATATAGCTTTGCAGGATACAAATAGCTCTTGCGCAGCAGAAACTGCTGCCATGGCTTCTGACAGCCTGCTTGGAGGTTCTGCAAGATATTCAGGAGTCTCAAGCCTTTTTTCCCCTTAGCAGGGGGAAAAGAAGTGCTGAGCAGAGCAATGCTGGCCGGGCATCAGCTGGCTGTGCAGGGCTGCAGCCGAGTAATGCAGGAAGGCTGGGGTTGGGGTCATGCTCTTTGCCGGCTGTTCCCAGGCTCCGGCTGAGCCCTGTGCTGCTCTGCTTTCCCTCTCGGCTGCTCTGACAAGCAGATGATAAGCTGGTGGAGGAAGCTGCCAGGACCTTGTGTTTTACAGAGCTCTCATCAGCATGTCTGGAGGGCTCCTTGGACAGCTTGCTTTTGGCTTGTTATAGCTCTAAGCCTGACCCAAATAACTTGTGATGCTCAGTTAACTTGTTTTGGGGATGCAGGAAGTGCTGATTCCCAATGGCTCTGGCCTCTCTGTTTGCTTAGGTGGGGCTTTCCAGCTTCCCATTGCCCCAGTTGCTCTGTGCTGGCTCCTGCCCACAGGCACCATCCCTGTAAGCACATAGTCTCTAGCCTGGTGACTGTCCTTCTGTCCCTGAGCAGCCAGTGTCACACTGCTGTCCTTCATGTCCCCATCCTGCAGCTCTTCCCAAAGCCGTGGGGCTGCTGGGGGCTCTGGGACCATGGCAGGGCTCTGCCCACAGAGGGATGGCTAAAAGTAGCTCAGCCTCCTGCCCGTGTTCCTGTTTCAGTTCTGCACAGGAAACCAAGGGGGATATTTATGTCATTTCTGGACAGAAAAAAAAAAAGCAAAAAAAAAAAGTAAATAGGAAAGTGGCAGGGCTGAAATAAGTAGCTGTGGCCCTGCAGCTGCTTCCACCTCTGCATGTCGCACAGCCAGGGGCAATGCCAGCATCCTGGGGTGATGGCACTGGGGTTGAGTTGAGATGTGGGGCTTTCCCAGGCAGCTGGGAGCATTTCAGAGCCCCGGGTCAGCAGAGAGCCCTTGTGGGTGAGGCCATTGTGCCCCGTCTCTCCTTCCCTTCCAGAGAAGCTGTACAACTCGCAGGGGCCAGAGCTGCGGCGATCACTCTTCTCCCTCAAGCAGCTCTTCCAGGTATGGTGATGCTGGTGCGGTGGGGGGGGCAGGGGGGCTCCCCCAGGGCTGGCTGCCTCCCCACACCAGGGTAACGCCTGGCCTTCGCCCCGCAGGAGGACAAGGACCTGGTGCCGGAGTTCGTGAACCTGGATGGGTTGACGTGCCTGATCAAAGTGGGAGCAGAGGCTGACCAGAACTACCAGAACTACATCCTCCGGGGTTGGTATTTGGGTACAGGGCACCTCTCGTCCCCAGGGAGGAAGGCTGGCACTCAGGAGGGCTAAGCCAGAAAGTTTTCCTGGGCAAGCTTACGGGCAGCTGCCAGAGCTTGCCCTTGGCATGGCGATGCTGTGCGGGGATAGGAAAGCCCTGCCCGCTGCAGCCCTGCCCGCTGCAGCCCTGCCCGCTGCAGCCCTGCCCGCTGCAGCCCTGCCCGCTGCAGCCCTGCCCGCTGCAGCCCTGCCCGCTGCAGCCCTGCCCGCTGCAGCCCTGCCCGCTGCAGCCCTGCCCGCTGCAGCCCTGCCCGCTGCAGCCCTGCCCGCTGCAGCCCTGCCTGCTGCAGCCCTGCCTGCTGCAGCCCTGCCTGCTGCAGCCCTGCCTGCTGCAGCCCTGCCCGCTGCAGCCCTGCCCGCTGCGCTGTGACCCTGCCCGTTCTCTGCCTTGCAGCCCTGAGCCAGATCATGCTCTTTGTGGATGGGATGCAGGGTGTCATCAACCACAACGAGACCGTCCAGTGGTTGTACACGCTGTCGGGAAGCCCGGTAAGCCCCTGCTGCCCCTCTGGTCTGCCTGTGCCCCTGCTGCATCCCCCTTCCCCGCCTGTGGCTGTCCCCTCGCACTGTCCCTCAGGGTCCTTACCCCACCATCTGCCTTTGGGCTTGGTGCCCTTGTACCTTTGCATGTGTTGGGTCCTGCTCCCATCCATCTGGAAATCACTCAGGGTCCCCAGAGCTCCCTGTCCTCATGTGCTCCTGGGTGCAGAGCTTGAGTGAGAGGGTCCTGCTCCAGGTCCTTTCCCAGTGCCCCTTAGCCATCAGCATCACAGCTGCAGGCTGGTCCTTAGCCCCATGGCAAAGCCCCCAGCCCCAGGGTATGGGCATGGCCACCCCACAGTGCCGCCGCATCGCGCTGGCAGCCTCCTGCCACTGCTGCCATCCCAGCCGCCATCCCTTGTCCCAGTTTCGCTTGGTGGTGAAGATGGCACTGAAGCTGCTGCTGGTGTTTGTGGAGTACACAGAGCCCAACGCCCTGCTCCTCATTCGCGCCGTCAACACCGTGGACCAGGCGAGAGGTGGGTGCAGCCCCAGCCTCCTGCGAGGTCCCTGCTTGGGGATGGCATGTCCCCCAGCCTGTGTGTCACCTGCATGTGCCGCTTTTCCCAGGCACCTGTCCGTGGTCCAGCCTGATGGCCATCCTGGAACAACGCAATGGGGCTGACACGGAGCTGCTGGTGTTCGCCATGACGCTGATCAACAAGGTCTGGGAGGGTGGCAGGTGTCCCTGTAGTGCCATGCTGGCAGGGCTCAGTGTGGGTCACCCCAGTCCCAGCAGTGTCCATCTGGTCCTGCTCAGACGCTGGCAGCCCTCCCGGACCAGGACACCTTCTACGACGTGACGGACTGCCTGGAGAAGCAGGGCATGGAGCGAGTGGTGCAGCAGTACCTGGGCAGCAAGGGCACCGACCTCGACTTGAAGCAGCAGTTCACACTCTACGAAGTGAGTGGGGCTCCCGCAGGGTCTGGCCATGTGCCACATCCCATGGCAGGAGGGAGAGTGGGTGCATGGGGTGGCAGGGGTGCTGTGCCGGGTGCCATGCCCTCCCTGCCCCTCCACAGAGCGCACTCAAGCTGGAGGATGATGTGGAAGAGCTGCCCTCGGGGGGACGCAAGGAGCGGAGGAGGACAGAAGAGGGCCGGCGTGGGTGGCGATCCCAGGGCAGCTGCACGGAGCCCAGCCCTGGTGCCCCGCCGCTGCCAGGGTCCCCTGGCACCCCAGAGGAGCCCCCCACCCAGGACACCCTGGCTGTCCCTGCGCCAAGCAGCCCAGCAGAGTGAGTGCGGCTGGAGGTAGCCCATGGGGATGCTGTCATGATAGTGGAGATGCAGCATGAGCAGCACTTGAGTCCATTGCTGGTGCCAGGGTGGAGGGTGGCCCTGTGGGACCTGCTCTCAGCTCATGTCACCTCTTCTTCCAGGCCCTGTCCCAGCACCATCTGCAACAGTGCATCCAGCATGCAGCTGGCCCTGGCCTCCCCCCAGGCCAAGAAGGAACAGTCCCCAGGCTCAGGCGAGCGCAGCATCTACAAGTAAGGAGCCAGGAGAGGCTGGGTGCATGGGGGGGGGTTCCCCCTGGAGTGGCAGGAGGCGGCTCCCAGGAACGTGGGGTGCGCCTAGTCCCAGGGGGAAGGAAGGTCTGGGGCTGGAGGGAAGTGTGACAGGGGAGCGGGCAACTGAGAGGGTCTGGCCAGGGGTTCCACAGGGCATCTTTCGGGCATGCATGTCTCTGCTCTAGCTCCTCCTCACTCCTCCTCTACCCACGCTTGCCCTCTCCTCTGCCCACTCTTTCTATCTTTCCTTTTGCAGGCTGTGCCAAACTGCCCCTGTCTGGTAAGTGCCTGGTTTCTGCATCTGTGTGCTTCCTCCCAGCGTGGTGCTCTGGTGGGAGCAGGCACTGCCCTGGCCCGCTCGCTGCCCCCTGCACCCATCTCACTGCCCCCATCCCTCGTCTCTTCCCTCCGAACCCTGCCTGGGGGACCCCAGTCTGCTCCCCCATCACCAGCAACCCCCACGGAGTGATGGCACCCTCTGATCCCCAGCTTCTGGGGTGAGGTGTCCCTGCTGGGGGTGGCAGAGCCCACCTGGGGGCTGGCAGGGGGCTGGCATTGCCATCCTGGTGGCAGACCAGGTGGCTCTGGTCGGGGGGGATGGTGCCCCGTCTCACCAGCACCCAGTGCTATGCAGGTGGGGACTTGCTGGGGCTCCCCTGGCTCCCCATGAACGCCAGGGCCATGGGGTAACAGCAGGGCGAGGGTCGCACGCTGGAGGGCTGCCAGGCGGGTGTGTGCAGGAGCCACAAGCCCCAGGGGGCTGCCAGCAGTGGGGGCTAACCCCTGTTTTCCCTCAGGCGGGAGGATGCCCCCTCCTTGCATGGGGACAAGCCTATTTTGAGGAAGTTTGAGTAAGTAGAGGCATGCGTGTGTCTCCAGGCATGCGCTTCCTCGGGCTGGTGCCTGGCCAGAGACATCTGGGCTCCGGCCACGCAGGGCATGAGGAGCAGGAGGGCCCCCCCCGGTCTGTGCCCCAGTGCCCTCCTGGGTTTTGCAGCTTTTTGGACAAGGGTTGCAGTGAGCACCAGGTCCATTGGGACCAACAGGTGATGGTGGCACCCTGACAGCACGAGCCTTTGGCTCCCATGGGGCTGCCGCATCCTTGTCCCCAAGCCACGGTGGCGTCACCTGTCTCTCTGCAGGGCTCAGAGGAGGTTGAATCCTCCCGGTGCCGTATGCAGTGTGGCCAGTGCAGGGGGTTTCGGTGTTGTGGGGCTGGCTGTGCAGTGTGGCGTGGCATGGTTTGCCCATCATCTCTGTCATCCCCATCCCTGCATTGCTCCCAGCCAACACCCGCCCCTGTCTTGCAGAGCTCGCTTCTTGGAGAACCTGGCTGCAGCCCAGAAGGAGAAGATCTCTTCTATGGCCAAGGGACGGCTCGATGTCCTTGGTGACGCTGCGCTGGAGCATCCCACTGTTCCTGCATGGGACAGGGACAGCAGCACCCCTGAGCCCAGGATGGAGCCACCCAGCATAAGTAGGTGTTGCTGGGGTGTGTGTTCCTGGCTCTGGGCTCGTCGGGGTGCCTGGGGTGGGTGTTAGTGGCCCCTCCGTCCCCAGCCCATGCCTGTGATACCCAGAGCCATAGAGGAGCTGGGTGGTACCTCCCTGTGCCAACTCCCTACGCCAGTGTCCGAGCACACCCTGCTGGGGAGCAGGACCCCAACCCTACGTGCAGCCCAGCAGCACCTGCCCCACTCCGAGCAGGCTGTCTCAGCCTCTCCCCCTCTCCCTGCAGGGTCCCGCCTGGCTCAGATGGACACCACTGACTCCTGTGGCACCATCTCCTCCGACACCAAGTTTATGCTGGACATGCTCTATGCCAAGGGCTCCTCAGAGCCGAGGAAGGAGAAGGTCTTCCCTGAGGTCTTGTCATCCCCCATGGTCCAGGGTGAGGTGGAGATGGATGCCAAGGGAGGTGGCAGCCAGGAGCAGGAGGGTGCCTGGCTCCATGGCAGGGCTCCTGATGGGCCTGTGTCCAGTGCCCATGCCAAGCTGGCACGTGCCATGTCTAGCATAGATGCCGAGACCCACACGCAGAAGCTGGAGAACACTGGGATGATGCCCATCAAGAAGGACATGGAGCTGACGTGGGAGCGCCTGGAGGCCAGCCCCGTGCAGCTGAAGATCAAGGACCTGGACTTCACTGATTTGGGGGAAGAAGAAGACTTTGACATCCTGGACATGGGGCCCATGGCCAACGGCTCCTTTCTCCCTCCCAGCATTAAAGCAACAAATGCTGGAGCTTGCATGGCTCCACCTCCACCTCCTGCGATCCCTGGCTGCCCACCCCCTCCACCTCCGCCTCCTGCGATCCCTGGCTGCCCACCCCCTCCACCTCCACCTCCACCTCCAGCGGTCCCTGGCTGCCCTCCACCTCCACCTCCTGCAGTCCCCGGCTGTCCACCCCCACCAGGACTGTCAGGCCCCTCAGCAACAGATGGTCCCTCCCAGGCCAAGAAGAAGAGGACAGTGAAGCTCTTCTGGAAGGAGCTGAAGCAGCTGGATGGCACTGTGGGGCCAGGCAGGTTTGGCCAGGTGACCCTGTGGGCGTCCCTGCAGAACGTTGAAGTCAATGCTGCCAAACTGGAGCATCTCTTTGAGTCACGGTCAAAGGAAGTGTCGACTTCAAAGGTACCAGTGGGCTGGCACCCATCAGCCGAGGGGACTTGAGGGGTGGGAGGAAGGATGTCGGCTCCTGTGGGGACACGCAGCATGCACTGTCACCCCTACCCTATGCTGAGGATGGGTACCTGCAGCCCAGAGCCTTGGTGGGGATGGTGATGGGCAGGTTTGGCTCACCACCAGGTCCCTGATCAGCTCCCCATGTCCATGGTGTTTTCATGAAGGGGAGCCCTTTGCCTGGCTGTCCCCATCCATCCTGCCCTCTTTGCAGAAGGCCATGGATGGGAAGAAGGTGGTGGTGGTGCTGGATCCCAAGAGGAGCAATGCCATCAACATTGGCCTCACGGTGCTGCCACCCGTGCACATCATCAAGACAGCTGTGCTCAACTTTGACGAGTTTGCAGTCAATAAGGAAGGGATTGAGGTGAGCACCAGAGAAGCTCGGTTCCTCTGAGGTCCTCATGTGGGTCATTTCCCCTGGTCAGGAGGCCTCCATGCCATGATGCCACTGCCAGCCCTCGGGTGACATGTCCCATGGTGACATGTCTGGAGTCTGACACATCTCTTTGCCTGCTCTAGAAAATCCTGACCATGGTCCCGACTGAGGAGGAGAAGCAGAAGATCCAGGAGGCCCAACTGGCCAACCCTGATGTGCCCTTGGGCTCTGCAGAGCAGTTTCTGCTCGCCCTGTCTTCCATCAGTGACCTCACGGCCAGGCTCCAGCTCTGGGCCTTCAAGCTGGACTACGAGAGCCTGGAGCAGGTACGGAGCCATGCACCCCCTCTGCCAGCCCCACCGGTGCTGAGCACTGAGTCAGGTGTGTTCCTGGTGGGGACCAGCCATGTCCAAGTACAGGAGGTGCCGTCCTGGCTGGGGACGAGCTGCAGGTCCCCAAGGCAAGCATGGGCTTGGGTTGACCTTGAGGTGGCTGTCCTCATGGGCAAGGGCAAATGCTGAACCTCCCAGGAGAGAGGGTGGCCAAGGAGTCTCACCTGCCTCTCAACTCACCCAGGAGATTGCAGAGCCACTCTTTGATCTGAAGGTGGGCATGGAGCAGCTGGCCAGAAATCACACCTTCAAATGCATCCTGGCCACACTGCTGGCCATGGGCAACTTCCTGAATGGCTCCCAGGTGAGGAGCAGAGCATGGAGGGACGTGGTCTGTGCTGCAAAGGCAGGACCAGCCATGGTGCATGGGTACCCAGGAGGGATTGTGGGAAGCCTGGGGTGGTGCCTGGGGCTGCGTGGTACTGGTGGGTGCCTAGTGGGTCTGCAGACTCTGGAGGTCTGCTGGAAGAGGGATGGAGAGGCCCTGCTGAGTCAATTGGGGTTTCAGAGCAGAGGCTTTGAGCTGGGCTACCTGGAGAAAGTCTCAGAAGTGAAGGACACGGTGCACCGGCAGTCCCTGCTCCACCATCTCTGCCAGATGGTAGTAGAGAAGTTCCCAGAAACCACTGACCTCTACTCAGAGATTGCCTCCATCACCCGCTCTGCCAAGGTGAGGCAAGGGAGATGACACCTGGGCAAGGTAAGGGTGTGAGTCCCATGGCTGCCCAGCTCCACCAGCATGGCCAAGGGCTGACATCTTGCTCTTCCAGGTTGACTTTGATGAGCTGGCCAACAGCCTGGTGCAGCTGGAGCGGAGGTGCAGGGCCTCCTGGGACAACCTGAAGGTGATTGCCAAGCATGAGACCAAGCCAGTGCTGAAGAGCAAGCTGACAGACTTCCTTAAGGACAGCACCCAGCGCATTATCGTGTTAAAGGTGGTGCACAGGCGCATCCTCAACAGGTTGGTGGTCTGAGGTTCTGGGGATATGGTGGAAACCCCACAGTCCCATTGGTGGCTCGCCATGACCAACATCCCCACAGGTTTCACTCTTTCCTGCTCTACCTGGGGTACCCGGCGAGCACAGCCCGGGATGTGAAGGTGATGCCCATCTGCAAGCTCCTGCGGGAGTTTGCCCTGGAGTACCGTACCTGCCGGGAGCGTGTCCTGCTGCAACAGAAGAAACGGGCTGCCCACCGTGAGCGCAACAAGACCCGGGGACGGCTCATCACTGAGGTATGGGGATGCTCAGCTGGCTGCCACCAGCAGGTGATGCCCCTCAGGTCCCTGATGCCTGCCTCTCCTCCCACTGCAGACCGAGAAGTTCTCCGGCGTTGCTGAGGTTGCTTTGCCACCCGCCGTGGTGTCCAGTGGCCCCGAGGAGCAGATGGAAGCAGGTCACGAGAGCATGAGGAACCTGCTGACCTCCCCCACAGATGCCCCTGCCCGCCGCAGCCGAGCCAGCCGGGGTAGGAGCTGGGTGGCAGAGGCACTCAAGGCATGCCTAGCTGGCTGGACATGGCTGATGCCAGCATCCCTGTTGTCCCCATGCAGGGACAGGGCACACCACCCCGACCCAGGGCTCTCCTGCTCAGGAGGACATTCCCAGCTCCCCAGATGATGCTTCGGATGAAATCATGGACCGGCTTGTGAAATCGGTGACTCACAACACTAACCCCCGGCCCTGCGCCAACAAGGAGCGCAGGAGGTCCCGTGGCAATAGGAAGTCCTGTAAGTCCCACCCCTGTCCCTGTGCCCTGTCCCATCTCTGTCCCCATGCTCTGCCCCTCTACTCTTGTCCCACTTCTATGTTCCTGCCTCCCTGCCCTGTCCCATCCCTGCACATCTCTGCCCATACACTTCCCAGTCCCTGTATTCTGTCCCATCTCAGTGTCTCTGTCCCACCTCCATGGCCCTGTCCCTGTACTCTGTCCTGGTCCCTGCCCAGATGCTTTTTTCCATCTCTGTGTCCCTGTTCCATCTCTGTCTCTGTCCCCATGCCTTGTCCCATCTCTGTCCTGTTGTCCCCATGCCCTGCCTAGCTCCTTCCCCACTGCTGAGCCCATCAGGCCACAGCAGGATGTCCCCTGAGACCAGACCATGCCACTGCACCCCATTGCACCCCTCCCCTCCCCAGCATGCCAGGGGCCACCATGTCTGGGCAGGCACCTGGTGGGTGGGATCCTGGCAGCCAGTGCTGCCCGTGCTGCCAGTGCCACCCTCTCCTCTCCCCACAGTGCGACGGACGCTGAAGAGCGGGCTCAGCGATGAGCTGGTGCAGGCGCTGGGCCTGGGGCAGGCACCGGGCATGGAGGTTTGAGGGGGCTGAGGGGGCTCGTGCTGCTCCCCACCGCCAGCAGCCCCCAGGGCAGGACATGGTGGCAGCCCCTGCTGCTCCAGGATTGGCGTGCTCTGTACCCTTGGTCTCGCCTTGCTTTTCCCTGCTGGCCTCCAGCTCCCAGAGGTGCAGGCAGCAGGATGGGAGCGATGTCCCAGAGCTGCTCCATGGGGGCCAGGATGAAGGATGCTCAGCACCCGTGCGTGGACACTTGTGGTTCATCTTTACAACAGTATTAGAGGGGTCGAGGGGCTGGACCCAGACCCCTGCTGGGAACTGGGTCTGGCCCGTGACCGCTGTGGCAATAAAGTCATCTGACACACTGCTGGTGTCCCTTGTCCCTGTGCCTGAGAGGCTGGGGTGATGTGGTACCCACCAGGCCAAGCCAGCATCCCTCCTACTGCATCCCCAGCCCTGTTGCCTGGGGCAGGTGCTCAGCTTGCAGCAGCCAGCCCTGAGGCTTGCAGGCACCGTAGTCATTCCCGGGAACAGTGCGATCCCCTCCGTACAGGGACACCCAGGGGGGACCCTGCCAGAAGGAGTGAGGACTGCTGCTAGGCTCAAGGCTGCACGCTCAAGGGCAGGAGCAGTGGCTGGAGCGCAAGGCCATAGCGTGGTAAAATCAAGAGTATGTGCCCTTTTTGTGACTAATTCTTGAAGAGATAAAAGTCACTGGTCCATGACACTGTCTTCAACCATACCTGTCCCTTACAAAGCTCTCCTGGGGGATTTCAGCCAGACCTGTCTGGGGTCCGAGGCAGGGCTGCTCCCCTCCTGGAGCAGGTCCAGGGCACAGCAGCCACGTGTCCCTCTGCAAATCTGGCCCTTGCCAGGCTGTGAGCCTGGGAACCAGCTCCCTGTGCTTGTCGGGGACAGGCTGCCTCATGATGTGAAGGCAGCAAGGGCAGAACCTGCCTGCCCCCATGGGCACTGGGAGATGTCCAGGCAGGAACGTGCCACCTCCTGGCCTAGTGTGGCTCTCACCATCCCAGGCACAGATTAAAAGCCACCGTGGGTGCTGGTTGCAGTGCTCCCACGGGTGCTAGATGGTGGGTGGGTACTGTTTCTGAGCGTCCCCCTCTGGCAGCTGCAGCGCATTTGGCACCATCACCCATGGTAGAGGCATTTCGGAATGGTGTCACCATCCATCACGGCAGCTCCACCTCGGCACTGCCCCGGCGCTGCCTCCAGCCCCGAATCCCGCGCAGCAGGTCTCTGTGGCTTTCAAGGAATGAAGAAAAACTCCACTGGGCAGGGCAACTTCTTCCTCCTGGCTAACCTCTGCCCAGGGTTGTCCCTCTCCCACAGGGCTGGACACACTGGTGGCCTCGGAGGAGCCAGGCAGCGTCAGCCTGCCCCAGCTTGCGACATGCCTGAGATGTTCCCAGGTGGCTCTGGGGACAGCAAGATACCATGCTAAGAACTGCAGGTGTCCCAGAGGTGCCCCAAGACGTGGTCTGGCTCTCCTCCCCTCTGGGTGCTTGACTTGGATCTGCACAGAGAGGACAAAGAGGTCATGACAGGCGATGCTGAGCTGCTCAGATGCACAGCAGAAAGAAGAAAGGGGCAGGAAAGCATCTTCCTGACTCCCTGCACATGCCCCAGGTACCCAAAGTGACATTACACAGGTGACAACCCCAGGACTGTTGCTCCTCAGGGCTTGCTGGGGGAAACTGAGGCAGGGTGCTGGGAAACGCCACCCCTCCCCTGAGTGGTTTGGCAGCACTTGGGGCAGCCAAGGCCTCTGTCAACCTCTGTTTATTTTTTTCCAGTTGGGTTTTGTCTGCAGCCTTGGTGATATGTCCAGGATTCCCGGTCCAGCCCTGGGCACACGCTGCCCTTGAGTGTGCCTGATGTGCTTGGCTTGGCCACCACACAAGTGGCTTATGCCAAAAAAACACCTGGCAGGTGTGGCCCCCGCAGGAAGGAGATGGGGCAGTAGGATGCTGGAGGCTCCTTTGAGCATGGAGGCAGGTTCCTGGGCAGTCACAAGAGATTTGCTGGGGACCTGGGGCACACGTAGCCTCGGGGAGCATCAGCAGAGCTGGGCTTGGGGGTACCACGCTTCCAGGAGAATGCTGGCGGGGGATGAGGTGATCCCGCCGGAGCACCTTGTGGTCCCTGGCACCTCCATCCCTGCCTGCAGCCGGGCTCAGCCCCTGCGTGGCTCCTGCCCACGCCAGCCCTGGGGCCACCAGCTGTGTCCTGCTGCCACGAGGGGGCACGGCGGCCACGCACACGGCGAGGCCACCCCAAACGATGCTTCGCTTAGAGCCGTGCCGCTCTCTGGGCGCTCACCGCCGGCCTTCGCTTGGCTGTTCCCCTCCCTGGCACCCGGGGGGCTGCACCCTGCTCCCCCCCGCAGTGACATGTCCCGCCGCTTCCGTGCCTCCGGTGGAAAGACAGCCGTGTCCTTGGTCCGGGCCGTTCATCTGGCTGGCGGGGACAGACTCCTGTCCCCCTGTGCTTGGCCGCCTCTCCGGTGCCTGTCCCTGGCCCCCATCTTGTCCTGGCCCCCTTCCAGGCAGCGGGGAGGAGCAGGGGACAGCAGGGATGAGCCCGGCTACGCTTGCTGTCCCGTTTACCCTCTTCTGTAGCAGCCTGTCAGCAGAGACCCGCTCCCAGAGCCTGTGCTGGCAAACGTCCCCTGCCACCTCCTTTCCACGCTGCCAGCCTTTCCATGGGACTGTCCCAGCGGAGACCCTTTGCTGCCACGCTCTGAGGTTGGCTCCAGCCTCCTGCCACATGGGCACATCCCCACCACTGTCCCTGAGCTCCAGGGGGTCCACCCTCAGTCCTGGGCTTGTGGTTGCCATGAAGCCCCACCACCTTGCACGAGAAGCACAGTTCCCCCAAGGGCAGCACAGCCTCACTTTTATTCACAGTTTGGAACCATCCAGAGCGTTCCTTGCAAGCACTGGTGTGCCCTGGCCACTTTCCAGAAGCATCGTGATCACCTGCTCCCCTCAAAATTCCTCCCACTGTGTCACCTGGAGGACTCCTCCTCTACCTGCCAGCCACAACCCTCTTAAGCAACCTCAGGCTGGCAACATGCTCTGGTTCTGGAACCACCTTCCCCGGCAGGACAGAGGCGTGGGACGGGATCTAGGTCACAGCTGCCGTGACCCACTGCCCTCTCCCCTGAGGGCAGAGGTGGCAGGATGTCACCTGCAGCATGGCCTAGCCAGCTTTCCTGGCATCTGTCTTGTGGCCAAAGGGGAGCCACATTTCCCCTGTCCCCATCACCCTAACATCAAGGTAGAAGCCCTGTGGCAAGATGGGAGGGCAATGCTGGGCTGGCAATCAGGCCTGGCAGGGGCACCACACATGGCCCAGGAGATGGGGGATGCAGGGTGTACTGGGCATTGGCGGAGCTGGGAGCACTTTGGAGTGTCACCAATACTTCCCAGCCACCCTGAAGGAGTAAGGTCCCTGCAGCCCAAAAGCAGGTCTTGATTAGAGACCCACGGTGCGGAAAGCCCGGCTGGTGAAGGGGCTGCCAAGGCCACGTGGGCGAGCAGGCACAGTGACCTGGGGTCCTCACTGGGGTGGAAAAGCTCAAGCTCAGGCTGAGGAGCAGCTTCCCAGAAGGTGAAACCTCTCCCAAAGCCTTGAATGCAGCTGAAAGCAGAGCAGTGTTTTGTAAATACCTGGGGATCCTGTGCAACCTGGAAAAAACGAGTCAGAGGCAGGAATTATCCGAAGATGGGGGGATCTGCCAAGAGCCCGATCTGGGGTCAGCGCTCAGCTGGATACTCCGTGCTGCCAGCAACGCGGGCCTGTGGAGCAGCTCTGGTACTCCCAAAGGAGCTGCTCCAGCCGCAGCACCCCAGGAGCAGAGAGGTCCTGCCAGGAGCTGGGGAGAGGTTTGGGCTGTGCCCACCATCCAACCGAGGTGCGTGGAAACCCCCTGCAGATGGAGGGTCAAAGCCTGGGACTCAGGCTGATCCCACCAACGTGGCTTCAGATGCAGGGGGTGATGGGCACAAATTAGCACCTGTGTTTTACAGCAGCGAAATGTAAGGAAAGCCCCCCAAAACAGCCTTCGGTCATGGCCCAAAGTTGGAAAGTCCTGGGGGGGAGAAGGGGAAGAAGATCTCTATGGGTGGCTGCGGCTCAGCCATGGGAATTCCCTCCAGGCTGGGCTTTGGTAGACCCCGTTCCCGTGCCCTGGGCTTGGGAAAGGACTACAGGGACATTAAAGCACTGGGTGCACAAAAGGCTTCCTGAAGCTGAGCCTGACTTAGCTGAATCACAGCCACCTGAGAATCTGCCCTCCCTGGAGAAGAAAGTCACAATGACAGAAAGCAGAAAAGTCCAACCAGAACGATCAGAGCCACACAAGCCCTGTGGGAGCATTATTCCAAATCCGGGTCTCCCCCGGCACACAAGAGTGGATCCCCGCAGAGCCCAGGGGCTCGTTCCTTGCATCCCTGCCCAGAGATGGGTGCTAGGCGGTAAATCCACACAGCTGCCACCCCAGTTCACACCTGGTAAAACCTTTCAGAGCTCTGAGCCGCTGTTGCCAGTGCTTCTACAAGCACGCTCAGTCACCCCGACTCTCATGGGTTCTCGCAGCCGAGCCCCCATTCAAGCACACAGTGCTCCCACTGCCCATGTCCTGTGGGGAGGGGGCTTTGTTAGGAGGGGGCTTGCTTTGCCCCAGGGTGGACCTTTTAGTATGCTAATTAGGATGGGTCACACACAGTTCCAGGAATTTTCTGTTTGGCTTTATTAACCATTTGGTTCTCCTTGAGCTTATCTCGTTATTTCTTAGCTTGACATATTTATGGTGTCTATTCCTTCTCCCAAGGTCGTGGCTTGGTAACTATTCGTGGGGGTTGATTAATATCCTTTGGTTTTTAAAATTCTTTTCACCTCTTGTTTTTCATTATAGATATTTACATATTTCTTTTAAGTAAATAGTTCTTGCATCAAATCCCCTCTTTGAGACTGTATAAGGGAAGAATTTGTATTTTTCCCTTGTATTAGTCTCATCTTTTCATTAGTTGGCTCACTGAAAACTAAACATCTCCATGGGCACTGAATTATATATAATATATACTCACAAATATTAGAATTCCTGCAATCACAATGTAGAATCACTTTCTTTATGTCTGAACTTAAATCTGGTACCCAAGAAGTCAGCCGTTTCCAATTTTCAGCAAAGCCAGTAGAAGTGTCATCCTTTTGTACCTCATGTAAAATTTTAGTTTGTTTCCAAATCTCATGAAGGTCAGTAGATATCCTACTGCTTTGGTCCACTATTTGCCTCATTTTCTATATTAATTCAAAACACGCATTTTCCTGCCAAGGATCCTTCCAAGGCTGCCTCTTAGGGTTCCTGCACTGTCCTATCACTACCGCTGAGCAAAGGGCAGCAATTTTCAGTATCGTTCCTCGCTACAAGGTTAGTATTTCTCCAGATACACTCTGTTACTACTACAGCTGCTATTATTAGCATATGACAATATAAAATTAATCCTTGAGTACAGCCTAATTCAAGATATGATTTCCCAGAATTCCAAGTACAGTTCATTAAACTTTAGAAAATTTTAATTTGCAGTTCCCGGGTTGCTCAGTGGTCCACTGTTTTGCCACAGGCGCTTTCCTTGCTTGGGTATGATGCACTCAGGAGCGACTCGTCCCGATGGCATTGCTGTGCAGGCAGCCAGTAGAGCAGCATACGGTCCTTTCCACTTTTCTTTCAGTGGTTTATCTTTTCAAATTTGGAGGAAATTCAAACCTCCTAGTCAAAACCGACACACTGGCGAATCCAAAGGCAAACAAGCAATTTGAGTCGCATTTCTTAATGACTTCCCTCGCCTGATTGGTGATTGATTCCTGGCCATCCTGAAAAGGTGTCTGCTAAAACAAGCAAACATGCTGATTGCACCTCTGTAACTCAGGAAACCTTCTTTGCCAGTGTTCCCCAGGAGCAAGTCCTCTTTCTGTCCAAAGTGCTCCATGAGCATGAATAGCTCCAAACACACACTTAGAATCTGTAGGCACCTTAATCCCTTCTGCTTTTCTGTAGAGGAATGAAGGCAGGTTAATTAACATTGATAACACACAGCTGTGGGCTGGCTTCAGGGGTGGCGTGTTGGCTGACGTGGATAATGTGCAGCTGTGGCTGGTTCCTGCTAAGTAGTTAAATACCTCTAAGGGGTATGGAAGAGGAGCACTGGATGAAGGGAGACCTGGAAGAACCAGAGCAGGAGAGAGAACACCTGGGATGGAGGAGAGGCTGTGGGAGAAGCAAAGAGAAGAAGGGGGCCTGGATGAGGAGAGGCTGGCTGGAAGAGGAGCTGGAGAAGGAAGGATCCAGATGCAGCAGAGGCAAGAAGCAGGGTGGACTGGCCTGAAAGAGGGTGAAGAAACCACCTAGACAGTAGATGAACTTTTGAAACCTTGTGGGGGATAGGTGGCTGTGCTGGGGCAAGGCGCAGGAACTACTTATTGAAGTTAACCTGGTATGGGATGGTAGAAGCCTTGTTGTAGCCAGCCAGTTTTGATAGTGCTGTGACACTTTTCCAGTTTCTAATGCTCAGGTCAAAGCCATTACCTCTGCCTCTTGGGGCCGGTGTATTGGGAGCTTCAGCCTGAGCCACCACCACACGTCCTGCCCATCTTACTCTGTTATGTAAAAGCTTCTCCCATCTGCAAACAATTCCATGTCAGGGCTCTCCAAGGGTCTGTCTTTCGAGTCTGGTGTGCTAGCAAAAACTCGCTCAACAGTGATCAAACAGCCACATTGCAGAGGTTCTTGCTTTGGCAGAGGCAGTAGGGTGGCAGGGTTTGGGGACGTCACCAGTTTAAGAGCATCTTGTCCTGGCCACACTGCCCGGTCTCTTGCTGGTGGACTCAGAGATGCAGTGAAGTCCTTCTGGTTCTAGAACCGCTGTTACTGCAAGAGGCACTAGGACAGTTATTGGTTGTCCTAAAGCTGATTTTGGGGCATTTTTTTTTGATGGGCAGTGCTGCGGTGACTCCAGCTCATAGGCAAGCAGGCTAGCCTTTACCTGCTTCATCTAACTGCTTATAAAAGGAAGGGACTGGCCGCTTCCAGTGCCCCAGCAGCTGAGATAACGCTCCCAGCGCTACCTGCTGCCTTTTGCACATGTAGAGCTGAAAACGCGTAGTCACGTTAGGCAAGCCCAGAGCTGGAGCTGCCATCAACTTCCTTTTTCAACTCGTCACAACCTTTCCAATGTTCTGGAGCCTGTTCTAACAGCTCTCCGGGACCCTTTTACAGGGTCATATAAAGGCTTAGCCAGTAGTCCAACATCCAGTGACCATGTTCTGCGCCACCTTGCCCTTCCCAAAACCCCTCGCAGCTCTCATTTGGCACTGCTCTCTGGCCAACAGCCTCTTCCCAATCGGTTCCAAGTTCTCCCTGTCACCTTGAAGCCTCAAACCCTAAGCATTGAGCTTTGACCTGAGCTCTTTGTGCCTTCCTCTTTGAAACCCACTGACCTGCAATTCCCGGTAGGCTGACTAGACCAACCATTGGTTCCAAACAGCTCACTCTGTATCGGCTCTGACCAATGTGTCATTGATACACATACACACTGAAGCAGGGTAATCCCAGGGTGTCCACCTTGCCGTGGCTCCGGTTCCTTTGCCAGAACATTACCAGAGCGGGGCTGGTCTTGAAGCCTTATGGGAGCATGATCCAGCACAAAGGCACTTCTCTTCCAGTGGCTGGGCTCTCCCATTCAAAGGTGAAGAGGGTCTGACTCTGCTCAGCAACAGGTATGCAGAAGAAAGCATCTTTCAAATCCAGAACTGAAATAAACGTTTGTCTCTGGCACGGTGGTTAAAAGTGTGTATGGCTTTGGCATCACAGGATGAACATCTACAGTGATCCGATTTATTTCCTTTAAGTCTCAGACCAACCTGTACTCATGAGTCTTGGGTTTCTTTACAGCCGACATAGAAATATTATATTTGGACTGGCACTCTCACAACAGTCCATGTTCTAGCAAGGCAGTAATTACTGATTCCAACCCTTCCATTTTGACAGCGTGTTGTCTTCTTCCTGTCAGTTTTGCCCAGGCTTCAGCTCAATTTTGATAGGAGACACATACTTTGCTTTTCCCTGTTTCTTAGATCCCCAGCCCAAGGGAATTACCTCACTCAATACCATGTCCAGGATGTTGTCTTCAGAAGTTTTTTGTAGAGTAAAACTAAAGTTTTCTCTGACAGCAAGCAAATCTGTGCTTTCCAAGCCATAGCAGGTGGGATGCAGAGCTGTACAGACTGCTCAGAGAAAGTTGTGCGAGCCTTCAGTTTGCATAACAAGTCTCGTCCTGGTAGAGGAAGGGGGCATTCTGGCATATATGGAAATCCATGAGATAATTTAGTATTTCCAGTTGCGCATTCCATTGGTTTTAAGAAAGGCTGTGTTGTTTGTTTTCCCAGTGCCCTAGCAATTGGGATTGTCATTTTACTTGAGGGTCCTTTACAACTAGCAATTACCAAATGAGTTGCTCCCCTATCAAAAACTCAACAGCCTCATTCCCCAGCTTCACTGGAACCAGGGGATCAGCTGGAGAAACTTCAGTTTTCTCCCCCGGCGCACAAGAGTGGATCCCCGCAGAGCCCAGGGGCTCGTTCCTTGCATCCCTGCCCAGAGATGGGTGCTAGGCGGTAAATCCACACAGCTGCCACCCCAGTTCACACCTGGTAAAACCTTTCAGAGCTCTGAGCCGCTGTTGCCAGTGCTTCTACAAGCACGCTCAGTCATCCCGACTCTCATGGGTTCTCGCAGCCGAGCCCCCATTCAAGCACACAGTGCTCCCACTGCCCATGTCCTGTGGGGAGGGGGCTTTGTTAGGAGGGGGCTTGCTTTGCCCCAGGGTGGACCTTTTAGTATGCTAATTAGGATGGGTCACACACAGTTCCAGGAATTTTCTGTTTGGCTTTATTAACCATTTGGTTCTCCTTGAGCTTATCTCGTTATTTCTTAGCTTGACATATTTATGGTGTCTATTCCTTCTCCCAAGGTCGTGGCTTGGTAACTATTCGTGGGGGTTGATTAATATCCTTTGGTTTTTAAAATTCTTTTCACCTCTTGTTTTTCACTATAGATATTTACATATTTCTTTTAAGTAAATAGTTCTTGTGTCAGTAGGACACAAATACTTGATGCTGGGAGCAATTAATCACTGTCTTCTGCAAGACACTTTGGGTCAAAATGAGGGTTAATTTCAGGCAGCACAACGGCCTTTGTCACCCCTGAACTGTCTCTGGCCCCAGACAGCAACACACTGCAGTGCCCCACATCTTCACTTCAAAGAAGGATGGACCCACGTCCATCCCTTTGAGGACATGGTGTGGGAGAGAAGGAGTCCCAGCTGCTTTAGGTAGTGAGGGATGTTTCCAGTATCCCCTTTCCTGTGGGCTTGATGGCCCATGGCAGGTACCCACCATGGTAGGTAGCCAGAAGCGACATCCAAGAGGGTCCCAGACCCATGGTCTCCTCTCCGTAAGTGGCTGCTCCTGGAGAAGGGCTGTGCTCCTGGTCTGTGCAAGGAAGCAAGCACCGGTACTAGTCTCCATCAGCGCCCAAACAGACAGAAGTGGCCTGCTGGGCGCTTGCCTGGGTAGTGTTTACTAAGGAGATAATAGCCATGGAAGAAGGACTTGCTGTTTGGGAGATTAAGTACCTATGGGAGCAACGTGGATGAATCACATCCCTCATGGGCTTAGAGCCCCTGGAAATGGCTCATGGCACTTTGAAAACAATGTCGTGTATCTTCTGCAGATGAGATTAGGGAGTGGAACAATTATCTCAAAACCTGTTAGTCATGGGAGGCTCCTCGGAGCTGGAGAAACAGCCTAGGGCAAAGAGAGCACTAGGAAGATGTGGCGTGTGTGTCCCCTACCCGGGGAGCTGTGTAAGCAGCCCCAGAAAGGGTGTGCGAGGTGGCTGCGGTAGAACCAGCCCCGCTTCCCCCGACAAAGATGAGCTGTAATTAGCAGAACGGGTACGGAAGAGCTCAAGTAGGTCAAAAGGTAATGGGGCTATCGCCAGCGTTTCCTAACAGCACGGCTGGGACCCACCCTCCTGTGTTGAGCAACAACGGGAAGATGAAGAAGACCAGGTGCCGTCTTCAAGGGAATAGCCCCCAAGGTCACCCTAACTGCACGCCAGCCTTTCTGGGGACACCTGGGGAACAGCCAGGGCCATCAAAGGGTACCAGTGATCCAGTCGCACCCCAGAGGACCTCTTGGTGAAGGCATCCATGGAAAGCCCTAACTGCAGCTGACAGAGCGCATCATGGTTATCCACAGCCCATCCTGGGATGTCCCACAAGAAGGGCATGCCAAGACCATGCATGAAGAGCTCTGGAAGGGATGGATGGATGGACGCCCAAGTCAGCTCTCAGGGGGATGCACGAATTCATGTTGCAGTTTGGGAATGGCCACATCTACCCTTCATGAAACGCTGTCGTCAGTATGGACTCCACGTCCCGACTGCCTCCGTAAAGCACCGTATCCCTGACCCCGCTCCCCTGCACACCCTGGCAGCTCTGGCACAGCCTGTGCGGCAATGAATGCTCTCCCTGGAGACCATGGCTTTGGGAAACAACCCTTCTCCAACAGGATTTTTCAAGCCCTGGTGCTGTGACAGGTGGGAATGTTTAACTGGGTTCTCCTCAGAGCCCAAGTGCCCCGAGGTTCTGCCTTGTGGTCACCTCCACCATTTTCACTGAAGTCAGTGGCTCAGTGCCGCAAGAAAGCGGATTCCTGTGGGTGAGCCTGCGGCCATGCTGTCAGGAACATCCCTCCTCCTCTACCTGGCCAGCATTCCCGACACTCCCCCGCCTGGAAGAGCAAGGCTGCGAACCCAGCCGGGTCCCACCACCACACCCCGGCAAAACCACCCCAGCCTGTTTGACGCTGCACTTCAGCAGCGCTGCCATCGCTGCTGATGAAATGTGGTTTTCCACCGGTACCAGGCGGGCTGTTTCCAAGAAGGGTGGCACAGACATCTGCTGCCACTGCCACCACCACGGCAGGGCTCGCGGTGGCTGGCAGGGGTGGCTGGCACAGTGGCAGCCCAGCTGGCAGAGCCTGGCTCCTCCGGCATCGGGGAGCAGTGTGGATGCTGGCAAGCAAAAGCTGCTTGCCCTGCACACGGAGGGCACCGAGGGTCAGGCCCACGGCAGGGACACACGAGGGATCACCAAGTACGGAGGCTTGGTGAAATATTAAAGCAGGCACTTAATAAAGCGAGCCCAGTGGCAGCAATTACCCCGTGTAATAAACCTGGAAAGGGGAGGACTTTGCCCCCCCGAGCCGGGGCAGTGCAGGGAGCTCCTGCCGGCACCCGCCGGAGGCGGCAGGGTCCCGGTGCCCGGACGGGGCTTGCCTCGAGCCTTGCCGCAGCAGCCAGGGCAAGCCAGGAGCCAGACCGCCAGCATGGCTCGCCATGCCGCAGCCCCGGAATAACGCTGGGTATGGCTGGCAGCGTGCTGCCCACTCCGGGTGGCAAACAAACAGCGGGGTGCTGCGCAATGGTGGGGGATCACCTGGGGTCATTGCCCCACATCACAGGGAGCAGCAGGGCAGGGATTCCCACCATTCCTGCCTGCTCTGGGCACCAGAAGATTGCTGAGTGTGGCTGCCCACTGGCACCGGGGGGGCATGTGGCCCAGCTCCCCCAGCAGACAAGCAGGTACTGGGGGCAGCACCCTGTGAGGGGAGATGCCAATGGAGGGGTGGCCCTGGGGGGAGGCCGTGGCCTGTGCCCCCCCTGTCCCAGTGGGACGTGGGTGCTGGTGGCACTGGGTCTGGCTCTGGCAGTGGGCAGGGGACTCACTCTCCCACACAGCAGGCCTGAACACTGCTGCCTGCCAGGAAGCGCCACACGGCACCGGCACTGAGCCAAGCCGTGCCGGGCCAAACCAAGCCATGTCAAGCTGTGCTGAACCGAGCTGAGTCAAGCTGAGCTGTGCCTGCCCGGGTGGTATGATGTCCTGAGGCGTGCTGGACTGAGCCGAGCCATGCTGTGTCAAGCTGAGCTGTGCTGAACTGAGCTGAGCTGAGCCGAGCTGATCCTGCTGAGGTGACATGACATCCGGAGCCACACTGAACTGAGCCAGGCAGAGATGAGCTGTATACTTAGATGGCACAATGTCCTGAGCCCTGCTGAACTGAGCCGAACTGTGCTGTGTCAAGCCAGGTTGTGCTGAGCTGTGCTGTGTCAAGCCGTGCTGAACTGAGCTGAGCCAAGCTGAGCTGTGCTCACCCAGGTGGCATGATGTTCTAAGCTGTGCTGAGCTGAGGCAGGCTGCTGATGACATGAAGTCCTGAGCTGTGCTGAACTGAGTCATGCTGAGCCATGCCGAGCCGTGCTGAGCCATGCCGAGCCGTGCTGAGCTAAGCTATGCTGTTCTGAGCTTAGCTATGCTTACCTAGATTACATGGTGTCTTGAGCTGTGCTGAACCAAGCCAAGCTGAGCTGTGCCTACTTGAGCTGTGCCTGCCTAGGTGACATCATGTCCCGAGCTGAGCTGAGTCACACCTGCCTAGGTGGCACAGTGTCCCGAGCTGCGTTGAGCTGAGCTGACCTGTGCCTGCCTAGGTGGCATGACATCCCGAGCTGCACTGTGCTGAGCTGAGCTCAGCAGAGCCATAGGTGCAGCGCCACAATGTCCCACTGGGCTCCAGTGCCACTGGCCTGAGCCAAGCTCAGCCGGTGAGGAGCTGGTGTGGGTGCCAGCACCTGATGTGGGTGCTGGTGGGGAGCCGGCGGGGAGCCAGTGTAAGTGCTGGTGTGGGAGCATGTGTGGGAGCTGGTGTTGGTGCCAGTGTGGGTGCTGGTAAGGAGCCAGTGTGGTGCCGGTGTGGGAGCCTGTGTGGGGGCCAGTGTTGATGCCATCGTGGGTGCCGGTGACGAGCTAGTGTGGGTGCCAGTGTGGGAGCCGGTGTTGGTGCCGGGGTGGGTGCCGGCAGGGAGCTCATGTGGGTGCTGGTGTGGGAGCCAGCCGGGAGCCAGTGTGAGTGCCGGTGGGGAGCCTGTGTGGGTGCCAGTGTGGCAGCCAGCCGGGAGCCAGGGTGGGTGCCGGTGTGGGAGCTGGGGTAAAGGCCGGTGTGGGAGCCGGTGGGGAGCCACCGTGGGTGCCGGTGTGGGTACCGGTGCTGGTGCTCGGTGCCAGTGCGGGTGCCAGTGCGGGTGCCGGTGCAGGTGTGGGTGCGGGTGCCGGTGCAGGAGCCGGCGGGGAGCCAGTGCCCGGGGCCAGTGCGGGTGCCGGCGCGGAGCCGGTGCGGGTGCCGGTGCAGGAGCCGGCGGGGAGCCGGCGCCCGGTGCCGGTGCGGGAGCCGGTTCGGTCCCGGCGGTGCCCGGTGCCCGATCGTCTTCCATTGGCGGGGGCGGGCGCGGCCCCGCCCCTTTCCCACCGCCGGGGCGGTTATAAAGGGGCGCGGCGGGGCCGGGCGCGGCGGCAGCGGCGGGGGCCGGGCCCGGGATGGAGCCGGGGCTGGAG
Source organism: Falco naumanni (assembly GCF_017639655.2). Classification (NCBI taxonomy): domain Eukaryota; kingdom Metazoa; phylum Chordata; class Aves; order Falconiformes; family Falconidae; genus Falco; species Falco naumanni. The sequence continues at coordinate 22,630,172 of NC_054068.1, read as the reverse complement.
CGCTGGGCGTACGGCGCGCTGTGGGCGGCCTTGGCCGGCAGCCTGGCGCTGCGGGCGGCTCGCCGGGCGCTGGGGCCGGGCCGGGGGCTGGTGCTGCCCCTGGCGCTGCTGGCCGGGCTGCAGAGCCTGTGCCGCGCCTGCCTGCCGCTGCCCCTGGGGCTCGCCCTGGCCGCCGCCGCCGCCTGCCTGCTGCTGTGGCGGGCATCGCCCCGCAGGCTGCTGCCGGTGGCGGGCAGAGCCGTCCTCGTCACAGGTGAGTGCGGGGCCGCACGGCCTCGACGCCCCGACGGCCCCGGTGTGGGGGCGGCGGGGAGCGGGGCGGCCCCCCGGGCCGTGCCCGCGCATCCCTGCTCCGTGCCCCGGCAGGACCGGCCGGGCTGTTGCTGCCCTTGCCCCTGCCCCGGAGCAGGGGGGCTGTGGGGGGCTGCATTTGGTCCCTGTGAGCAGCCTCCTGTCTCCAGGACTCCAGCGTTGCCCCCGAGTTGCAGCGTGATGCTTCCTCCAGGAGTGGGGATGTCAGATGGGATGTGGCGGGGCTGGTTCAGGAGCCCCTCGGCTGGCCCAGGGGCTGCCCTCGCCTCCCACCTGGAGCCATTCTGCTCCCTAAAAAGCTTCTCATGGCATCTCTACAGGCTACAGTGAGGCTGAGCACTCCACTTCACCCAGAGCCCTGTCCTGGGAGCTGTGGGGGGCAAGTGGGATTGTGCCCCCTCTTTGTGGGGTCACCCTTGGGAAGTGCTGCCCAGCACAGAGCTCCTTTGTGGGGAAGGCGGCTCTGCAGGGATGTGCTGCTCTCCCAGGCTTTGCCCAGCTAAGCTTGGTGGCTGAATTTCTTTAGGATACCTTGGTATATAAGTGCATTCCCCTCTCCTTCCTCCTGGCAGTGAGGCTGGAGGATGATGAAGGTAGCTGGGGTCAGCAGGTGCTTTGCTGCGAGATGATGCTGACATGGCGTGAGGAGGAAGTGCTGGAGCCAGCGTGGGTGTTGCTGGGAGGGTGCTGTGGGCTCCACGTGGATGCAGAGGGGAAGGAAACCCATGGGCATGACCTTGGTGGTTCTCCCAAGGACAGGAGCCTGCATCCTGATGGGAACGGCTGGGCTGGCCTTGGCTTGGAGACTCCCAGGCTGGAGGAGGCTTGTGTGTTTCCCAGAAAACTGGATCTTGTGATGGGGCATCCTTGGGAAGGAGAGGTGGGTCCCCCATCCAGCTTCAAGGGCTCTGTGGCACCAGTGGGAAGCGGAGGGAGGCCTCTCCGGAGGAGGAGGAAGCTTGGAGGAGCAAGGCAGTAGATGAATGAATGATTCAACGAAGTGAAGGTCAAAGCTGCGGCGGGGCAGGGCTGCCTGGAGAGGACATGTCTGACAGCCACGTGCTTGCAGGTACCCTGTGGCACACCAGGTCTGGCCAGCCCTGGCTCTGTGGCATTGCCTGTATAATTAGTGAGTCAGTGGGTGGAACAAGGTGTTCTTGCCCTGGTGCATTGATGTGACACCTCTGCAGCTCTGGTGTGTTTGCTCTTGGCTGTAAATACTTTGTGGTTTTACAGGTTTGAGGCACAGCCTGTGGTGCAGGATCAGGGTTTCCTTACTGCTGCTCCAGCAGGTGCCTGCCAAGGGGCAGATGGAGGGCTGCTCTGCCTGGGATGGCATCCCTCACTTGAGTATTTGCATAGTAATTAGCCTGATTCTTTTGCGGATTAATTCCGGACACTTCCTGGCAACTGGGTATTGAGTTGCTGTTGGTGTCTCCTGTGGGAGCAGCCAGGGAGGATCAATGCAGGAGCGAGCTCCTGGAGAAAGGCAGCCTGGCCTTCCTCTTCTTGCCCGTGGGAAGCAAAACACAGCAGAGGGAGAAGTGTGGAGTTGGGTGCTGGGTATCGGTGAAGGTGTGCGAGTCAGGGACAGGGCTCCTGCCACGCTGAGTGTAACGCTGGACCCTGCAGGCCAACGAAGAAATGCAGCACAGTCCCCTCCCGATGGCTGCAGTGGAGCAGCGCAGGTCCCAGCCTGAAAAGCTTTGGGCATTGTTTCCTCTTATATACGCTCCTTGATCACTGGCTTAATCCTGCAGCAGGGAGTTGCACAGGCTCAGTGATGCTTACCTGGAGCAAGGGAATGTGGCTGTGGTGCTGTTGTATCTCCTGGCTGAGGTGTCCCAGGTCTTCCAGCTGCCCGCTCTCCCATGACCCCTGGGAACAACCCCAAGTTGAGCTCTGCATGTGATGCTCCAGCCTCATGTGCTGGTCTGGACATCGCTGGCTAATCAAAACTTAGTTTATGGGAGGGGTTGATGGAAAACTAACTATGCAGCTCGGTGGGAAAGTAGCAGAGCAGATGTGGAGCTGCTGCAGATCAAAGCTGCTGACCCTGCAGTAGCAGCAGGGACTAGAAAGTTATGGTGTTTCCCATCTGTTGTGGGTTTGCATTTCAGGTGTTGCACATGGGGCTGGGGTTTGGCTGGAGCAGGGACGGGCAGCTGCCTGCTGCTGGTGAGGAATGCTGTGGTCTCCCTGGTGCATCCCCTGGGTTAGCAAAGTAGGTGGCTGCTAGTCCCTGTGGTGCTATATTTATCCATGGCTGTGGCCTTGGGGCTCTTGCTCTGCATCCCAATTGTCTGGCTCCTCCAGGAGTGCTGCTCCAGTGTATGCAGCCTGGCAGGGAGTGAGGAAAGCGTTAATCCTGCCTTCCTGGGGGAGGTCACAGTTGTTTGCAGTGAGGAGAATGCCCTTCTGTGCAGCTGGGCTGGGAGAGGTCAGCCCCAGGAGGACTGGCAGGATGAGGAGGGGAGCAGAGATCAGCTGCTCCAGCCCTGGGCCGGGAGGGGGACAGCAGCCATCTCCACACTGCCCTTGACGTGCTGTCCTGAGCTTGCCTGTGAGCCCAAACCTGCCTTGAGGACAAGCCTGTGGTCTGGCACAGGCTTTGGCCAAGCGTGGGGAGCTGCAGGGACCCCGGGACACCTGGAGTGGGGGCAGGCTGCGTACAGGGGCTGATCCCACACCAGCAAGCTGCAAGGTAGCTGGTACCTGGCATCCCTCGCCACCGGTGTGTGGTCAGGGCACCCCGGGGTGCTTATGCTGTTGGTGGGTACCTGTGGGCCAGCGGTGCAGACGTGCTGGTTGCTCACCGGGAGCAGCCTTGCTCCAAGCATCAGGCAGCTGGCTTCTGTGTGTGCGCCCCTTCCTACATCTGAAAATGGTGCTATTGGGTGTGCTTAGGTGCCTTGGACTCCCCTGAGCTGTGTGAGCAAAGAGGAGGGGTGTTTTCTTGTATCCCCTAGCTCCTTCCTATCAGGAGTCGTTACAAAAAGCAGTCCAGCCTCTGTAGCCTGTGCAAAGGCGACGGTCTGCGAGAGCAGCCTTGGAGGGAGGTGAATGAACTGCCATTTCTCTGCCTCTCTAGGTCCAAGCTGACAGCACTTCATGCCAGGTTGGTTTTGACCTGGCTGAGTTTAGATGTGAGCCTTGATCATCCTTTGGTCCCTGTGGATGTCTGTGAAATTGGGTGAGTCCACAGAAACTGCCCAGTACAGCTGGGTTTAGTGTCTGGAAGTGGTGGAAGGATGGCTGTGAACATCCCGGGGCTCTGCTGTGCAGCTGGGGTGGTCGTGAGCCCCTTGCTCTTGTGTAGCTCTGTGGTGTGTGACTGCTTGGGGGTCGTTTTTTCAGGCAGTAGCCAATTACCCAATTTACTACAGATCCTTGAGAAGGACCAAATGCAAACCAGCCTGTAGGTCCTGCCTGCAGGGTTCTGCCAGAGCAGAGGGAAGGTACAAGTTGAGTTGCAAGGTACTGATTCTTCAGCTTGGATGAGAAGTTGACAACAGTGAATTGTTGCTCTGCCTGTGAAGGTTGCACCTGAATTACGCAGCTCTGAAATAACCCAAACCCATAGGGTGGCTGCCTGGGGGAGGAAATCTGGGGGTCTCGCATCCTTGTTCCTCCCTGGTATAGCCTGCAAGGCCAGGAGGCACCTGCAGACCGGTCTGTTTCCTCAACAAATCTTCTTTGTGAACAAAACCGGTTGGCAGGTCAGGCTGTTCCAGAGCCAAACCTGCCATGTTCTCCTCCCTTCCCCTTCCTCGCTGCAGGGAAAGTCAGTTTTCCTGGTGAGGCTCTCTTGTTACAATTGCATGCCCCATTAACAATCTGAAATGGGGCAGAGATTCAGATTGTGTTCAAGGTTAACAGAGGTTTTGCAACTTGATCATGGTCGAGTGGAGCTTAGTTTCCCATGGACTCAACAGATGTTGAAGCATCTGGTGACTGCAGCAGGGTGAAATGATTCAATCCAGATGTCAGGACTCTTGCTGTTCTGCCACGAAGGTGAATTGCTTTCCTCTGTAAAACAGCAGCATCACTCCTGTCCAGAATTTGATGTTGTCTTAGACACATTTTCCAGCTGAACTGGGTCATTAAGAGATGTCAGGAGGCTGAGACTTCAGGGCTGTTGAGTAATCCAGGATAGACACTTCTGCTCCGGGGCACGGCTAGAGCACCAGCACGGCATGCTTGCAGCCTGCATGTGGTGCTGAGCCTTCCAGCAGCCTCATGATAAACAAAGCTTCATGTAAAGACACCGTAGCTCCCACAGGCAACTTCCACCCTGCTGCTGGAGCCAGTGCGTCAGCTCCGAGATACCTGTGGTCTTCCCCAGGTTAAATGGAGGCTGAAAATCGGCTTGTTCTCAGGAACTGCTGTTTTCCAGGATCTATTAAAAATTAATAGCAGAGACAACTGCTCTTCCAATCCGAGGCAGGGACAGGACCAAAACCAAACACTCAAACTGGAACCCTGGTGTAAAGCGATACCTTGCGTATTTAAGGGAGGAAAAAAGCAACATCTAACTCTAGTTATAAGGTTTGCTGCTGGTTTCTGGGAGGCAGCGGAGGAAACCTGCTTTCTCTGCCTCTCTTTGCAGGGCTGAAGCTCTCCCCCGACGTTGTCAGCAGCCCTCCACAGAATTCAGAGTCACCTTCCCCTCACTAGGTTTCTTCAGAAATGGATAACTGCCCCTGATCACCGCAGACGTGTAGATACATACAGTCAGCTTTCTCACTTATTTAATAAATAAGCACTTTCAAAGCCTGCGAAGGACACAGGCTCTTTGGGGTGTTTTTTTAGCACCGTTAACCAAAAATGATGAGCACAGCTAATTAGAAGGAAAAGCATGTAAAGTTGCATGCTGTGGGAGAACAGAGTTGATAGAGAAACCCAAGCTGGCTTGATTAGCACCCGGGGTTATGCGGGGACATGAGAGCAACAAAGCAGAGACTTCCCTGCAGAAATGAGATTGTCAGATGGGAACGGATGCTTCGGGAGGAGAGAAGTGTAGGCAGTTGCTGCCCTCTAGTCCAATGAACAGCACCTCTTTAATGAGGTCTGGGATTGTGTTACCCACTGTTGAGTCTAGCTCCCCTTAAGCCAGGATCTGGTTTCAGAGGAGCCGTGCTGCTTTTACTACTGGTAGCATGGGGGTGGTGGACTTGCCCAGCCAGGGTTTTACTGGAGGGGGAATGGGGTGGGGGGCTGTATTTAAGGTGCCTCCACCAAGCCTGGGCAAGCATTTCCCTTCTCCCTACAGCTGTCTTTCAGTGCTGGTCCAAAACCCCAGCTGGGGGAGGACCTCCGCTTGCCCAGCTGACCTGTGCAGGAGGCTACAGGGCTTTCATACCTCTTCACCTCTTGATGTCCTTCCTGCAGTGTCAGACCTGAGAGACTGCTGTAGAGCCTGCAAGGTGGAAAGTGTCCAAGACCGTTGCCCTCGTGCTGTCAGTGTGTTGCCATAGGTATAGTTTGGGACTTTTTGTTTTTAACCTTGCGCAGCACATGCCTGTTACGTCCTCCGGTTCCCCCTGACTGCTACGGTCCATCCACAGTCTCCAATCCCCGTTCTTCTGTCCCAGCCTCTGTGCTTCACAGGCAGCATACCGCTTATGCTTCCTTCTCCCCTGGAGAGCTGCCAGCCCCTGAGCTTTATCAGCTTCCCTGTTGGGAGCTGGCTTTGCCATTGCATGTGGTGCTGTCCTGGGATTTGCTGTCTCTAAGGCTGTAATCTTGAAAAGCAGTTTTTGGCTTTACAGGCTCTTTGGTAGCACAGCCTCTTGCTGCGTGGGTGACCCTGGGGAGCCAGATGGTGGGTGCTCCCCAGGCAGGCTGGGGATGGAGAGGAGGGATGGGCTGGTGAGCTGAGGTCCTGGAGGAGGTACCTGCCCAAGGGCTTTGAATGTCTGGCTGCTGCTTTCAAGCCTCCCTCTGTTTCTCCTGGTGGTGATCTTCTCACGTTGTGTGTCTCAGCTTCCACCAGACGTACCCTTGAACAGATTTGTGATCCCTTTCTACCCCGTTTCACCACTCTGGTGGCCATACATTTGGCATAAACCTCATGCTGTGCACATCTGCTTCTCGTGACCCTGCCAACGACACTGTGACCAATGCTTGTTCCTTCCCAGGGTCCCAGTTACCAGGTGGGTAACTGGGGTGTGCAGCTGTCCTGTGGTGACTCCTGTCCCTGCTTCAGCTGGTGTGCTGGACTCTGCCTGTGCTGTCCCAAGCCAGTTGACATGTGTGGGTGCTGCCCTGTGCATCACTGTCCAGCCTGGCTCGGCACGACTATGTCCAAGCACATCAGCCTGGAGGGCTACTTGCTTGTGTTCTGGTAAAATGTGCCAGATCAGTCTTGTGATCCTCAAACTCTGATAAGCTGGTGGGAGCTGCAAGTGGAGGGTGAGGAGGGGACAACTTAAATCAGGTGCAGAAGGGGCTGGTGTGGCTTGAGGTGGCCATGGGGTAGGGATCTTAGCCTGGGGGCCTAAATGGCTATTTCAAAGGCTGTCTTGGCTGAAGCGCAATTGGTGCTCGCTCAGTTGCTAAAAAATAAACCCCCCAAAACACAAACCTGAGCTCTAGGTGGATCAGGAAGCTGCAACAGAAAAGATAGTGGGTGCAACTGCAGAGACCATCTTGATATGGAGATGGGCAGGGCTTGCACCCGTTTTTCTGCTTGCCTGAACTTGTGGCATGTGGTGAGACTTTATTCTTGTGACAGGGGGAGTGATGGGATGGCACCTGATAAGCAAAGTGGAATATCATCACCAAAATACCCCAGAGCTGATAAGACTCCATTCAAACAGCTGTAGTTTTGTTGTGGTGCTGCAAGCTCTGAGCTGCTTAACGTGGTGATCCCCTGGGCTTGCTTGGGAGCGACTGCTCTGGTCAGCGCTGCCCCAGCCTGGCTCTGTCCCTGCTGACACTGCCTGTCCCAGCCCTGTGTGTCTTGTCCACCTCCATGGTGCGGTGGGTGGAGTGGCACCCGGTCTTGGGTGGCAGTTCAGGGTCCTCCCGTGGCTCACCCAACCCACCACATGGCCAGAGGCTCTCCCAGTCCTGTGGAGGCTGCGGTGCTTTGCTGTGCTGGCTAGAGATGCCTTCCGTGCGATGTCCTGGGGTGTGGATGGCTAATGGTGGTCCACGTAGAAGATCTGGTCTTCCCTTCTGCTGCTTGCAGATGGCTTAGCCCTGCCTGTAGCAGACCTTAGGCATGACCTTCCACCTCTCCTTGCTGGCTCCTGGGGCCTGATGCAGTATCATGTGAGATAGATAAGGGTCTTGGCTGGTGTTTCCCCAGCCTGCTGGGGGTCCCTGGGGAGCCCTTGTGTGGCCTGGGGGTGCTTCCCAGCAGGTGCCCAGCTGTGGCTTTGCTCCCACCACCTCGTTCCCCAGAGCATCTTCAGTGCCACTTCCCAGCTGTGGCTGGTGGAGCTTTCCAGCTTCCCAGCCTGGTTCCCACCCGGCCTCTCCCTTTCTAAGAGCCCAGGCAAATGTGTCACCAGTGCCAGCTTGGCATTGGCACTGATCTGGCCAAGCTGTCCCTGGGCCATGGGTGTCCTTCCCAGCAACAGCTCTTGCTGATGGATGGCTTTCGCAGCTCGCCAGCTCCATGTTCCCGGTTCACCGTGTTCCCTCTGAAGGTGATTATTAACCCAGTTATCACTACGGCTCTTCACAACTTCCTCTTCTCAGCAGACATCCATCCATTCCCGATTAGCCCTGATGTATGGGCTGCACCCTTTTGCAGGCAATGTCCTGGCTGCTGCCTCCTGCTCATCCCTGCCCACAGGACACTCAAATCCTTGACCATGAGAGTCCAGCTGCTCCTTTTGAAGAGAGGATCTCCCCTCAGTGGAGACAGTGGCTGCTGGAAGATGCCGTCCAGCCCCGGGGATGCGGTGAGCGGCTGCTTCTAGGAAATTCTTGTGCCCTTTTTCTGTGAAACCTGAAGCACCACAGCGTTGCTGGGAGGAGAGGCACTTCCTCCACCCTGCCTGTTTGCAAGCCCTGGCTCAGTCCTTGCCAGCAGCACCCCTGTTCTGTCAGGGCTGGGTTATCTGCCGGGCTCTCCTGCACTCGCTGCTCCATCTGAGGAAATCTCTGGTGCTTTTGCATCTGCTGACCCTGCTGGTGCAAGCCCTTAGGCTGAGCTCAGCAGGTCTGGGTGCCAGGCTGCCCTCCTGAGAGCTTAAAGCCTGTGCCAAGGCTGACTGCAAGCTTGTGGATGGATCCTGATCTCCAGCACCTCGCCAGGCACTGGCCTTGTGCAGGGGAAGGTGGCTGAGCTCATTTCTGCCATGTGCGATGTAACAAGCTTCTGGCTTTGTCAGCCCCACTGGTGGTGACCAGCATCTGCTGCCCTCGGCTTTGGGGGGGAGGGATAAGGCGTCTGCGTGGCTTTTAGTGACAGGGAGGGCTGTGGCTCCCGACATTGATTTATTTTGTGGCTGCTTTTGTGCTGTTGGGGTGCTCAATACTGATGCACCAGTGCCTGCTCCTGAAAAATGGGCTTTAATTCAGGAGTGTATCCACACCGGCCTCAGGGCTCCTCGTCATCTCAGCCCAGCTGCTTTGGGTTGTCTAGGCAGAAAATCAGGTTTTCCCATTTCTCTTTGGTTTGTTAAGTGAAAGATGCCTCCCCAGGTGGAGGTGATGGTGTGTGAGGCTTCAGAAACACTCAGCTAATCCGTTGTAATTCATACCATCTGGCTGTTGTCCCTGGCGTGGTGGGGTGTGTGGTGTGTGTGTCACCCCTGTATCCCTTTGGTGATGGGCATCCCCAGCTCTGCCTCCTGCTGTGGTCTACGGGCCTCCCTGGGGGGCTGAGGGTCTGCCTGGCCCCTGCCCTGACCCTTAGGACCTGCTGGAGGGATGCAGATGTGGCACTTCATCCTGGGCTGCAGGAGCTGTCAGCACCCTGGCTCGTAATTTCCCTCTGGCTGCCTACGCTGGCTGCACTAGGGGGGGTGGGGGGGTGTCCCGGGGAGTGGGGAGCAGCACATGCTCCCTTTGGCTCAGGTCCTGCCTGGGGAAGGGGGGTAAGGCTTTGCAGGGATGTCCACCCAGGCCGTTTGGGGCAGGGGGGTGGGGCTTGCATGTTGTCCCCTTGCTGGGGATTTGGGGATGGGATTTGGCTCATCCCTGAAGGCATCTCCCTGGGTTTAATGTAATTTAATTATTGTATGTAATATATATTAATTAATTATTACAAATTAATAATGCAAAACTGGGTGCGGAGGACCTGCAGCAGCATCACGGGGCTGCTGCCACCCTGGCCCCATCCACCAGTACCTGGGCGTGGGGGCTGCTCCTGGGGGGCTCCATGGGGAGCGGGGACACCTCACTGCCAGTGTGGCATGCTGCCCTGTGAGCCACCAGCAGGGGTGTGGTTTCCTCTTGATGGTGATGCCACCGGCTGCAGTGGGGTGGGGGCTGCTGCTGGCCCTGCTGGCCTGGCAGGACCTCGGCTGTGGGCAGGTGGCTCCTGGGGGGGCTGGACCCAGTGGGCAGCTGTGGCAGCTCAGCTGCCGTGGGCACAGGTGCTCCTGCTGTCCCCACCCTCCCCAGTGCCCTGCCAAGAATTTGTTCCCTCTTGCCTGGGGCTGACATCACCCCTTTATCGCTCCTCGCTCCAAACGTGCACGGCATCCAGCAGGTTGGCCGCAGGGCTCTGCTCTTCCCCTGTGGGCTTTTGCTGGGTGCTTTGTCCTGCCTGGACCTGCCCTGTGCAGGGACCCCCTCCCCAAGTCCCTTTTGGGGAGCCCCATCCCCTCCAGTGGCACCATCCCTGCTGCATACTGCTCTGGCCTCACTGCTCAGTGCCACATCATCCATGAGGTCCCCATGGTGCTGCCAGGATGAAGCCAGGATCAGTCCCTGCCCTGCCCCCCAGATGCCCAGCTGAGTGTCCCTGCAGCGCAGCCAGACTGAACCCCATCCTGTGCCTGGAGGAGCTGGATCTGAGGTGGCAGCGGCAAGTCCTGCTGGGGCCAGAAGGCCTGTTTAGCTTGGCATCCCAGGCAGGATTTGAGCTTGAGCCTATGGAAACAAGCAGCTCAGCCTGTTAATCCGCTCGGCCTTGGCGCCTCGGCTCCCCTCCGCTGATGGGTCCTTCAGCCCAGCGCCATCTCAGGGCTGGGAGGCTGGTGACAATGGTGACAGCTCCATCTTGGTGAGGCATCTCAGAGTGGTGGAACACATAGCTCAAAAGCTCTGTGTGGTGAGAGAGGTGAGGTTGATGTCCTGGGATTTGGGGAGCAGTGGCAGGGCTGTGAGGGGCACATGGGGCACCCAGGTGATGGCCTGCAGAGCTGGGGAGGAAGTGATGCTGCTCTGGGTGCCCAACCCAGTGGCAAGCACCCAGCTGCCTCCAGGCTTGGTGGAAGATGGAACATCCTCGAGGGATGCCCTGCTGCCTGCCCTCGCTGCGTGCCTGGGGAGCAGCCCCTGGGGATGCTGCTGCTCACGCTGCCAGGACTAACCCTGAGGGAGCTCAGTCCTGGGGCAACCCCTCACCAGCTTCCATGCTGGGATCCCAGGCTGGGGTGGCCATGGAGGGAACAGCTACTGGGGAGCTGCCACTGTGCTCAGGGCTCTGCGCAGCTGCACAGGGCTTCTTCGGGAAGCTGTGCTTCTGCCTGCTGAGGTTTTGCAGGTCTGTGCTGCTCTTCTCCCTTTGTACGTGGCTCAGGGATGAGGCTGCATAGCTTGTGGTTCAGGCATGCGAAGGTGCACGGCTTGGGGGTGAGGATTCACGGCTCAGGTGGGGAAGCGTTGCATCGGGGTGAGCACTGTGGACCTGTGCCACCAGCCCTCCCTCAGGTACTGTGCTGATGGTGGGCACAGGGGCAGGGGGTGCTTGTGGTTTGGCAGCTCCTGGACGGTAGCTCCGCTCAGCAAACTGCAGCATTGATTTTGAGCATGTGTCCGTGCATGGCTGCAGGAGCAGGGTGAATACCTGAGATAGCAAAAAGCCAGCGCCGTGCCACGCCCGACTCACCCGAAAGACATGTGTCCGCACCAAATCGGGACTGTGGTTTCAGCCAGCGCCGTGTGAGCCCTGCTTTCACCGGCGACGGGCATCTCCGGGCGGTGAGCACACAGCGCTGCATGGTCGGTCGTCTTTGTCCTCCCTGAGTGGGTGGGAGGGCACCCCAGTGGTGATGCTGGAGGCCAAACCTCTCTGCTTGCTCAAGACAGGTAAAGCCAGGGCTCAGTGTGTCGAAATCCCAGTGGCAGCCGGCATGCTCTGCTCCTGGGGGAGCCGGTGCAGTGGCTGGAGCTTTTGCAGAGTCCCCAGAAATTGCTGCTGACCTGCTGCTCCGGCAAAAGGCCAGCCGGCCCCCAGAGCAGGCATTTGCCCCCGCTTGCTGAGACTGTGGAGCTCTGCCAGATTTTGCAACCTGGGCTCGGGTGCTGCTCCTGCTGCAGCAGAAACCTCTGGCTGTTGGCCTGGGACCAATGGGGGGCTTCAAGCTGCCTGCCCTCCTCTACCGTGCTCCCTATGCTGGGCTTCTCCTGTGCTCGGTCCGACCGCGGTCCCTTCTGCCGGCACGGATGCAGAACTGGTTGGCAAGCAGGGAGCCAGGGCGGGGGGAGCTGGCGCCAGCATCTCCTCGTCATCCTCGGAGGGCAGCACGCCCAGGGCCAGCCTTGCCGGGGCCGCACAGACTGACCGGCTCCAGCACTCCCTGTGGGGCCGAGCCAGCGGTGGCGGGTCCCACGCCAGCCCCGGCAGTGCCGATGGCTTGTGTGCTGGTAGCCACGGGGAATGAGCATGGCCCTGGGCAAGCTGCTGTGCTTTGGGGCCACGTGCTATGGCCCCAGAGGTTTTATTGTCCCTCCCTGCACTCTTGGCCATGCCTGAGCACAGCAGCCAGGAAGCTGAGCAGTGCTGGAGACCTTAAATAACACCAGAACATCCTTGCCTCCTGGCCCTGGGCCTCCTGCCAGCCTCCCAGGCAGGTTGTTTTTTGTTGGGTGTGTTTGTGTGTGTGTGTGAATAAATTAAAACTTCCGAAACAAATCCTCTGACAGTCCCACTCCTCTAAGGCAAAACAAACCCTGGCTGGCTTGGATGGCATGCGGCTGTGTTTGCTCCCTCCTTGCCGGGATTGCCTGAAACAAGCCAGCAAACCTGTGTCTCTCGGGTTTTTGGGATGTTTCCCAGTGTTTTGAGGCTCAGGAGGCGAGACACAGCTTTGTGTTCGGACTGGAAGCTTTTCTTGCTGGCTGGGGTGGGAGCAGTGCAGGTAACTCTGTCCTGGCGGTGACGGTGCGCAGGGCACTGGCTGCAGCATGGTGAGGCTGTGGCCACAAGCACTTTTATTTTTAAACCTTATCTTTATTGCAGTTTTCTCCTGCTGTGTTGGGAAAGGTGAAATGCACCTTATCTGGCTGGCTGTTGGCAGCATGACCTGTTCCTGGGGAGGGGAGAGGTGGATGTGCTGCTCCAGCAGCCCACAGCACATTCAGCATCCCCTATAGCACTGGGGGGATGCCAGGAGTGATGCTGAGCCAGCCCGGCACGCACCCATGATGGGTGCTGGGTGTTGCATGACAAAGTGGGGGGGTCCCTGCAGCCCCTTCCTGCCAGCAGAGCACCTCTGGGGTGTGTTATCACTCTGGCCAGGGACTTTTGCATTTCTGATGCAGCAATAAAGTAAAGCAGAGCTGGGGACCAGAGCGCAGATGCTGAGCCAAGGGTGGTTTAGCTGGCACTGAGAGTTGGAGCTGGCAGCACCCCCATCCCGGCCTGAGGGGGCAGGAGCAGGGAGCTGAGGGGGGCAGCTGGTCTCCGTGTCCACCCCAGCACAGGCAGGAGAGGTGCTGGGAGGGGTCTGGGGTCTCCTAGGGGCCTGCAGAGCAGGTACCAGTGCCCAGGGCTGCTGTTGTGTCCATGCTGGGGTGGCTCCAGGTGCTGGATAGGGCCCTTTCTCAGGGATGTCCTAAGGAGCACCCAAGGGTGCTAGGCCGGAGGGTGCAGGGGTGATGGGGCTGTCCCCGCAGCGCTCCCCTGTTAATGGTTAATGTGACTGGGCAGCCGCAGTGACGTGGGCTCCCTGGAGCTATCGGTGAGGTGCGGTGCTGCCGGCAGCCCCAGGAACAAGCTGTACCTTGCCACTGCTGTTTGTTTGCATCCTGGCTGCTCTGGTCCACAACACCTGGCTCCTGCCCGGGCCGTCCCCCAGCCACCCCAGCAGTGGCTTTGTGGGTGAGCCGAGATAGAGGAGAGGAGGCTGGGACCATGCATGGCAGCACCCAGTGCTTTCCTGGGTGGGACAGCCCAGCTGGATGCTCCCTTGAAGGATGTGGGGTGGCAGGAGCAGACCAGGATCCTTCTTTTCCTTCTCTCCCTTTTTAATCTCCGTAGTACTTCAGCCAGGCAAGGGGTTGCTGTGCTTCTTGCCCACCATTTTTGGGAGGCAGCAAACATTTGGGAAAAGGCAGCATCTCCCGTGGAGCCTTGTGCCAGCTCCAAATGGTGCCCGATGGAGCTTTCGGAGGCTATTTTGGGGGTTGATGGCTCCCGCTCCACATCGTGGCAGGGCTCTTGGCTGTCCTTGTGACTTGCTGTGCTGGTGGTTTTACCTGTGCCTCGCATCAGAGGCACTCGGGGTGATGAGGTTGCAGATAAGAGTGTTTTCTTCCTGCGTGTGTGACAGAGAGAAAACAGCAGCTCCATGACCTGTGAATGCTCCAAGGCAAGGTCATGTCTCCAGCAGGATGGGAGCTGGAGCTGTGTGATGAGCCAAGGGTGGTCCCGAGGTGGGGGACCAATGTCAGGGGGTGTGGGGGTGTCTGGTCCCTGGGGATGGAGAGGCAGAGCTAGGGGGATCCCTGAGGGCTGGGGACAGCCAGCCGGTGGCTGTCACCGGGCACCGCAGGGCTCCTCTTGGCTCTTGCAGGCTGTGACTCGGGCTTTGGGCAGGCGACAGCACGGCACCTGGATGCCCTGGGCTTTCAAGTGTTTGCCAGTGTACTGGACCCGCAGGGTCCCGGTGCCCAGGAGCTCCGCAAGAGCTGCTCGCCGAGGCTGACGCTGCTGCAGATGGACCTGACCAAGCCAGAGGACATCCAGCGTGTCCTGCAACACATCCAGGCCAACACCAACAGCACAGGTAGTACCCCCTGGGGACCCCACACAGCTCCCCAGGACCTCAGCTTGCAACTAGTGTGGCAGTGCCAAGTCTCCATGTGCTCCCTGCTGTGGGCTGCATCCCTGCGGCCACCCATACCAACAGCCTCTGCTAACAGGGCTTGTCTCAGGGCACACCAAAATTCCTTTGCGGGACCCCCATGAGCCAGGGAGCAGCTGGGATCCCCAGGGTGGGGGTCCCCCATTCAGGTCCCTTCTTCAAGCATTCCATTCCCACAGGGCTCTGGGGCCTGGTGAACAATGCTGGCTTCAACGACACCATTGCCGATGCCGAGCTCTCGCCGCTGGGCAGGTTTCGCACCTGCATGGAGGTGAACTTCTTCGGCTCGCTGGAGCTCACCAAGGGACTGCTGCCCCTGCTGCGCTCCACCGGTGGCCGCATCGTCACCGTGAGCAGCCCTGCAGGTGAGCAGCCTGCCTTCAGCGTGGCCTGCCAGACCCCTGGCACCCCCAGCTCGGCTGTGGGTCCAGCATCCCCATGGTGTGGTGTGGCTCCCACCCCACTGAGCACCTCCGCTTCCCCCGCCAGCTGCATCAGACTGGCACCAGGCACCCTGGGATGAGCCAGTGGCATCGCTGGGCCCTGCAGCAGGCACTCAAGAGATGGGGAGCCATGGGGCTGTATGTGCATCCTGGGGGCAGGCAGGGTGGGCAACCCCAGGGAAGCTGTCTTGTGCCCCCAGTGGGAATGACAACCCCCAGCTTTGACTGGCTGGGGAAGGAAGAGCAGCTGCCTGCCCCCCCCCCCCCCCCCCCCTTAAAACAATTGCTTTGAAGCAAATTCCAGTTACTTTCTCAGCAAAACAAAAGCTAAGCCCTTTCCTTGTGCAGGGGCCGGGAGCACAGCCCTACATAAGCCCTCCTGGTCCCTGCCTGAGAGCCCACTCACTCATCCTTTCGCTCCTGCAAGGTGACCTGCCCTTCCCCTGCCTGGCAGCCTACGGGGCCTCCAAGGCAGCCCTCAGCCTGCTCATGGACACCTTCCGGAGTGAGCTCCAGCCTTGGGGTGTCAAAGTCAGCCTCATCCTGCCTGGATACTACAAAACAGGTAAGAGGGTCGGTGCCCGCTTTCTGCCTGCACCTGCAGGCAAAGGGCAGGTACACCTGGGGGCAAAGGTGGAGCGATGGCAGGAGCAGCTGGTGGTGCAGGATGCAGCTTCCGAGCATCCCCAGGCACCTCCTGGGGACGGTGCCCATCCTGTGGCCTTTGGGCTCTGACTGGTGAGGCAGGATCAGGATCGAGCCCTGCCAGTAGCTCCTCTGCCATGTTAGTGGTAGCACTGTCTCCACTGTAGGGACAGTCCGAGACCTCTGGTTCAGTCCCAAGAGCCACGGTGGTGCTCCCACCACGCCTCTCACATGATACGTCTACCAAGGTTTCAGCAGGACCTTCCCAGGAGGCTGGGGGGGACTGGGGGCTGCTGGCACCCATGCCAGGGGGGCTGGAGGAGGGGGGCCACGCAGCTTACGGGGGGGGCCGCGTCCTTGCAGGGTCAACGTGCGACCCTGCCTTCTGGAACCTGCAGAAGCAGCGGCTGGTGGCCAGCCTGCCCCGGGAGCTGCTGCAGGCCTACGGCGAGGACTACGTCGAGGAGATCAACCGCCAGTTCATCCAGTTCATGAAGGTGGCAGTGGAGGACCTCAGCGCAGTGGTGAACAGCATCACGGACGGGCTCCTGGCTGCCAACCCAGCTGTGCGCTACTACCCAGGGCAGGGCCTTGGGCTCATGTATTTCATACACCGCTACCTGCCCTATTTTGTCCAAGACTTGTTCCTGAAAGGATTCTTCATCAATCCCAAGCTGCCCCGAGCGCTGAGGCGAGAGCACCACAACGATGTGAAGAAGGCCTGACCTCGGCCCGCATGCGGTCGCGGGGCAGGAGCGAGCCTTCTCCTGGGATTTCCAGGCACACCAGCCCCCGGGCGCGTGCGCAGATGCTGGCATCACCCTCCTGCGCTGCAGGGGAACAATCAGCACTAGACGTTAAAAACCAAATTGCTTTCCAAAATCAGGCAGATCTATTTTCTATTGTGCGAGAATCACCATTTTCTAGAGACCTTGGTTTTGTATGTTTTCTAACCGCGCATCCTCCAAGGGGGCCGCCCTTGCCTGACTCAGCAGCTCTGCACCATGGGCTGGGATGTACCTCAGCCATTTCTCAGCTGCCCGACATCCTCCTCACTGCTGTTGGAGCTGTGTTTGGCTCCATCACCTCTTGGCTGCGTCAGACCTGGGACCCTGTGGCCACTGCCATTCCAGCCCCTGCCTCCCTGCTGTTTATGACACTCCACGTGCTTCTGGCAAGCGCAGGAGCAAAGCCCAGGCTGCCAGTGCCGCTGAGCTCTTCACGAGATGAACTACATGATTGTCACTTTTTAAATAAATCTGTTCTTGACATGCCACCCGCCTCTGGCAATCTGCTTTGGCGGTGCAGTGCTGTAATGCCTGGTCAGGGATGCTGTGCCTGGGGGCTGAGCTGAGCTGGGTCGCCACTGGCACCGCATCAAGCACTGCAGCAGGAGCCTTCTGTGGGGCTGCAGGTGCCACAGGCAGCCCCAGAGAAGAGGTTGGCCAGGAAAAGCTCGCACCCCCTCCCTGCTACTCCCCACCCCTACCCCACAGCCCTGCTAGGGTGAGGAGGGAAGGGGTGACAGTGCCCCAGGGGGACAGCCCCCTGCAGGAAGCCCAGATGCAGGGGGACAAGCCATGCAGCTCCCCATCAGCATGGCTCACTCCCCTGGCACCCATCAGCTCATCACCCAGATGCACCCACAGAGCAGGCAGCACCTGCTGCGTGGGCTGGATCCAGGGCCCAAGGGCTGGTAGAAACAAGTGGTCCCAAGTCATGCAGGAGCCACACCAGCACACACACAGCCCCCCGATACCATATTCCCTGCGCTAATGGCTCTTAGGGATGTGGGAACAGGTGCCCAAGTAAGCAGGGAAGAGCATGGTGCAGTAGGCAGATATTTATTGGTGTAGAGAGAAGGGGATCACAGGATAACAAACACTGCAGAGGTGACCACAGCACAAGCTGGGACAGAGCTGCTCTCCATCGATCCCTCCCAGCAGCAGCAGCACTGAGCATGCGTTTCCCACCAGTGAGGCTTCTTTGCTACCACACTACTGCAGGGCATCTCCCAGACCTTGAGAGCAAGTGGAGCTAGCCTGGCTGCAGAGCAGCAAGGAACAGGGCTGCCACCCCATGCCCAGGGCTTAGCTCTCACCCCCTAACCCCAGAGGGGCACGGCCTGGGGCACCCCTCTGCCAGCAGCTGCCCTCTGCACACCTCAGGGTGACCAAGCAGAGCCAGACCCAAGGGCTGCTCTTCCCAACAGCCAGCTGTGCCCACGCGGCTCCGCAGCAGTGCCAGCTTGGACACCCTGCACCAGCCTTGATGTCTGCTCTGGGGTGGTGCAGGGGTCCAGCACCTTCCACAGAGCACAGGACGTTCCTGCCTCTTGCACGGTTGTGACTGTAAACCCCCAAGCTGTGGGTCTTCAGGGGAGGAAGGAGCTCAGCCAGCTTATGGAGCCGTTTCAAGCTGCAAGGCAGGAGGGAGCCTGAGAGCTGCTTCTAAGGACATGGGGAGGCTGTGCTAGTGCAAATGCTGCCAGAGCAGGGAAGAGTGTGCTCCACACACACTCTGGCTCTGCCCTCATGTTCCCACAGGCTCCGTCCCTGTCCCAGCCAGGGCTGCCCAGTCTCTCCCACGTCAGGGTTAGCTACAGAGAGATGCAGGGATTGCACAGCAGCATGGGCTACACTACAAATGATAGTCAAACTAAATCTCACAGGAACAACACTGACGAGGAGGTGTGCAGAGCACTGACAGAGAGGATCCCCCAGCCATGGCAGACCTGACGTGTTCCTCTGCAGTGCTGGAAACACCTCGCAGGCAGCAACCCCCCAGCTGGTGCTTGCTCTACGAGCATAAGCGCATACAGCAGATTAGTACAGTAACACGGGGACTATTAGATACACAACAGGAGGTGTTCCTCCTGATACACAGGGCCAAGCCTGTGCCGCTGGTCCCTCCAGATGCCTCACAGTACACACAACTCAAACTTCAGCTTGTGAATAATTTAACTAGCAACTGTACAATTTCCTCATCTGAGCCAGTTCCACAGATGGGACATCCCTGGAGTCTGGAGAAGGGATAACTCAGGGAGTTAGTTAGATAGGGGTCCCTCCAGACTCCAGGGGCAGGAAGGTCAGACAGGAACAGAGCAGGGTTAGAAGATAGGAATGTAGTTGTCAATCTTGGTCCTGTGCCGCTGGGCAATGCACTCTGCGATCCACACAATGTTGCGGCATTCCTGCTCCTTCAGCTTCACAAAGGCATAGAAGACTCCAAAGTGGAACTGGTTGAGGAAGGCCAGCTTATTCAGCTTCACCTAGGGAAAGCCCAGAGGAGGACATGTCACTTGTCCACCTCAGATGGGAGGAGCTGGCCAAGTGTGTGGCCTGAAGCAGTGTGGGAGGTCCCATGACTTCCCCAGCAGGCTGGAAGGCCCAGCACAGGTATTCTGTCTGCTCTGCAGGTCCTTGGGACAGCTCTAACCTACAGCACATGGCTGAGGACAGGCTCTAACATTTGAAGGAGGAAATATTTATACCCTCAGGTACTCTGAAAATCCTTCTTTCCCATGTAATTACACTCTGGTTTTGCTACCAACGGACCAGATACCCACCAGCAGCCCCAGACTTGTCTCTTACACTGCTCTAATCTGCCTGGGTGAGAATATGGAATGATCACCATGCTGGGCCCCCCTTCACTCGCTGGAGCAAAGGGCTGGCATCCTCTTCCTTCCCCCAAACCCTGTTCATCCACAGCACTGCTGACAGGGCGGCAGACAAGCTTGCTGCTATACCTGGAGCTCTGCAAATGGCACAGGGAGGTACAGGCAGAGAAGCGTCTCGGGGCTCACTCACCTCATGCTCAAAGAACCTGTCTTCAAGGGTCTTGTCTCCAGGATTGCTACCAGCCCCTTCAAACAGCAGCTTGTACTCCTGCAGGAAGATGTTACAAAAGGATATACCCAAACCTCAAAGCCCTCCAAGCTCAGCAGCGTTTGGGGACTCCGTGTCAAACAGACACCCCAGCCACCACATCAGGTCAGCAGAAAACACAGAAAAGCCAAGAGTCTGCCCCATGCACACATGAACATTGCCAATGGAATACTGCTGAGGCTGCACTGCACACACACTGACTGAAGGCAATCCCCAGGAAGGCAGAGAAAGCCTTTATTTCATCTGTGAGCTTGTCCAGGCAGAGATCCTACCACCGCTCTGAAACTGTATTGTTGCTTTGAGCCTGCAGGGAAGATGCAGCAGGTACAGACCTCTCCAAGTCAAAACTGGAGTGTTTGGGCCAGGCCCCTGTGCCCACAAACACTGGCACATGCGCTGGCTGCTTCAGTAAGGCAACACTGAGCTGACTCCAAACAGGTCCCCAGCCATGCACAAGGGCAGCTTAAGGAACCCAGACATATCCAACCATGTCCTCCCAGGTCAGTGCCGCCCCTGTGGACTGAACCAGAGCTCAGAACAAACCACTAAGGGCTGGAGATGCAGCACACCACTTCTCGCTGAAGATGTGTTTCCAAGCCCAACCAGCCAAAGACAGACTGTCATTGCTGCCTGTCCCCACAACCCGGGATGGGATGCAGGGCACACATCTCCCTATCACTACTGCAATGACAGCCGTGACTAACAAGCGAATGGCATCTTGGCCAAGCAGAGCGCAGGTCCAACAGTAGCAGCAGAAGACCAGCACCCCTCTCCCCAGGCTGTCAATCCACAGGTTTTCCCAGACCCCCAAGAAGCTCTGATCCAGAGCAGGTCCTTGCACCAGTCCCCACAGCCCTCACCCCAAAGCACTCACAGGGTAGTAGTCAGCAACGTTTTTGACTTGTTCGTAGTCATCTGCTCTGGCCAGCTGAGCCAGGCCCTCAGGGTAGAGCTTGCCACAGTGTGGGAACAGCTTTGCTCGGTCCTCCTTGGACAGCTCAGTACCAAATGAGTTGATGGTGATAATGAAGGCCCTCCGGTCAGCTTCAAACTGTGGGAGAAGAGCAGTTCACCTTGGGATGCAGCACCTTTGTCAGAGGCCAGCAGGTACCAACACTGCTCTGAGTAGAGCCACATCAGAAGGCAGCATGAGCAAGCTGCCTGGGACGCAAACAACTATCCAGTGTTCAGCCAGGGCAGGCTACACATGCAGGTCCCAGTATGCCCAGTAGCTGACGCCCAGGAAGCAGTCAGGTGAGGAAATCCCCATCCCAGGCACAAGCCAAATCACAGAGCAGAACCCTGTGCAGGTCAAGGAGTCTCTCTCACCTACTGGCCCCATCCCACAGCTAGCCTTGGCACGGAGACAGGCCATGCACTGAACAGCTCTGGTTGTTCTCCTGCTTGTTATCTATGTGAGAGGATGAAGATGTTGCCACGAAGGCGACAGATGTGTCGGCACCTGGCAAGATCAGGACTGGGGAACCAAACCTGTTCAAAGTCATGTGCAGGCAGTGCTTTCCTAGGCCCCCAGTAAACAGGCAGAGCACACATAGGGTTGCTGAAGAATATCTTGAGAGTCCTTAATGCTGGCAGGCAAGCTGGGTCTGAGCACAGAGCAATGAATATCACTGCAATACTGCCCAGCTACAGGGGTTTCCAGACCTACCTCCAGTATTGGGCACATGGCATCTGCTGTGGTACCTCCCAGCACCTTGCAGAACTTGTAGAAGGACTCCAGGTAAGCCTGGAAGAGAGAGGGCAGATGAGCACTCTTCTACACAGCTTCACCTATTGCCCCACAGGGCCATTCAGCAGAGGACAGACAGCAAGCAGAGATGCTCCCAGACACTTTGTAACACAGTACAGGCATTCTCACCCCATATGAACTTGGATGCCAAGCCCACACAAGGGACAGCACTTCCCCAGGGGCTGGAGACATGAAAGGTTGTGGTTGGGTTTAAGTGACTGCAGGAGCTTACAGCAGGCAAGATCCCCAGGCAGCAAGGTTAAAGTCTATTTTGCTCCTTTGTGTCATCTAACTCAAACGGATTTACTGAAGTCTCATGTGGTTTCTTGACCCTGCTCTGGCCTCCACAAACATGCCAAGCCACACAACTATAGCTGCAAGACCTACACTCAGAAAGCACGGCTGTGTAAGCAGAAGCAAGAGATGAGACAGGACATCTGTGAAGGGAACTAGCCATTCTCTGTAATTCTCTTTTCACACTGCAACCGCTTGGTCTCCATCCCAACCAGAGCACTGGAGAAAACATACAAGGCTAGGCACAGTTACACTGCCTCCAGGAAATGTAATCCTTTGTGGAGATGTACTGTAATCCAGCTGGAAGATGACTGTATCTCCCAGGGGGAGCCTATGAAAGCTGTGCACGGCAAAAAGTGCTGTTCAGCAAAAACTTTCTCAGAAGAAGTCATCATGTGATAAAACACCTCCTTGGACAGAGCGCTGCAACCAGAATCACTTAAAAGCAAAGGAGTAAAATGATGCTGAGACATCACAAATTGCTGCTTTGTCACAACTCCAGGACTGAAGACAGACCAAGAACGCCCGTGTTGGACACCCTCAGCCTCTGCACTAGGAAAGCACCTGCATTACTGCGTTCTGTAAATATTTGTTACCACAAAGTGCAAGAGGACACGGCTGGGTGAGCGTAACACATCAAAGAAACACAGTCTCCAGCACTTGCCACTCCTCAAACACAGAAAAGCACAGAGCATCGGTCTGCAGAGCTACCACAAGAACAAGGACACCGAGAGCAGCCTTTGCTTGAGGCTGACAGAAGAGGGAACCTGGACAAGAGGGTCAGTCACTGCCTCTGCTCTTCTCAGAGTTCATGCACAAAACTAAGACTTCAGAAGCAAAAATAGGTGAACTCAAACATCCAGCACTGACTGAGGATCCAGCACCGCAGGCACCATGAAAACACAAAACTGGGTACCTGCCCCTATGAGACACTCTGCAGATGACAGCAATTTATAGAAACTCTCCAGTGTCCCAAAACCCTTATCCCAGAAATGGTGGTGTCTTTACATATAACATTCCTTAATGGACTTTTACTTTCATGAACCCGCACATTTACCCCCTGCCTCCTGCTAGCCTCATTTGTCTGTCACGACCAGCCTAAAGGGAGACCTCTGGCCTGTCCATCTGCATTAACTTTTCCAACACTACCTGCAGTTACCACCACAGCTCAGATTCACTCCTCTTCCAGGTGAGGAATTTTGGTGGTTGGATCCTGGCTGAATGCCATGTGTTCACCAAAACTGCTCTATCACTCCCCTCCTCAACTGGACATCGGAAAGAAAATATAACAAAAGGCTTGTGCGTCAAGATAAGGACAGGGAGATCACTCAGCAATTACCGTCACTGGCAAAACAGACTTGACTTGGGGAAAATTGGTTTAATTTATTACCATTCACGTCAGAAAAACACTTCCCCCCACCCCTCCCTTATTGCTGGGCTTAACTTAATTCCCCATTTCTCTACCTCTTCCCCTCGAGCAGCACAGAACAGGGAATGGGGGTTACAGTCAGTCCATCACACATTGTCTCCGCCACTCCTGCCGCACACTCTTCCCCTGCTCCAGCGTGGCGTCAAGCTGCTTCAGCCTGGCCTCTTCTGGCCACAGGTTCACAAGTCCTGCCAGCAAACCTGGGCTCTCCACGGGGTCACAGCCTCCTTGGGGCACATCCACCTGCTCCAGCATGGGGACCTCTGTGGGCTGCGGGGGGACAGCCTGCCTTGCCATGGGCTTCACCATGGGCTGCAGGAGAATTTCTGCTCTGGTGCCTGGAGCACCTCCTCCCCCTCCTTCTTCACTGACTTTGGTGTCTGCAGGGCTGTTGTTCTCACATAATCTCACTCCTCTCTCTCACTGGTACAGATTTTGTTGGGGGGGGGGGGGGCGGGCGGTTGTTTTGTTTTTTTTCCTTCTTAATATGCAATCACAGAGGTGCTGCCACTGTCACTGACTAGCTCAGCTTTGGCCAGCAGCAGGTCTATCTTGGAGCCGGCTGGCATGGGCTCCATTGGTCATGGGGGAAGCTTCTAGTATCTTCTCACAGATGCCACCTCTGTAGCCCCCCACTACTAAAACCTTGCCGTGCAAACCCACCACAGGAACCCTAACTTTTTTGTAGTTTCCCATACAGAAATCATTGTACCCAAACCTTTAAACATGTCCTCCTTAGCTGCTTTGCCTGTTCTGCTGTTCATATTCAGAGAGGAGAGGAATGAGACAGTATTAGGACAAACGCACTACAGATATATACAGTACAGTGATATTTGTGCAGTTCTCTCCTACTGCCAGGAACAGAGGACCTTGTAGAGACACACTTGCTTAGGTCAAGATTTCATTCAGTAGTAGAAAGGAACAAGGAGACCCTCGCTGTAAAGGCAGAATTAGGATTGCTTCCTTGCCTCTCCCATACATCACATTTATCCACATTGATTTGTCCAGTCAAAGCTCCTTCAGCTGATTCCCACAAGACAGTGACCAGCAACGGCCAACAGTCAGCCAGCTTCACTTCAACATTATCTGCTGAAGATGTGGAAAAAAAGGGAGTAAGCGAAGAAGATGATAATGCCAGCCCGCCTCCATTGCAGGACTCCACTGCTGACTGCCCTCTACACCAAGAGCTGACCACTTACTTTCAATTAATCTCTGCTCCCCATCTTAACCATACTTCCATTTGAGAACCTTCTCACTTGTTATTGCTAACAAGAAACCTTTGTAATTGCTTTCCTCCTACGAATCCCACTCAAACCTTCTGTCTACATGCTCAGATTCCTTCAAAAAACCTCCAGTAGGTCTGGGAGGCAGCACTTCCCATGCGAACTCCTCCCGGACACAGGCACCTATCCCAGGCACCTGCCTGCTGTGTTCCTCAGAGCAGCTCTGTGCAGATTTCAGACCTGATTTTACTTCCTTCATTTGCCTATGCAGACCATTTGCATTATATTATACATTTTCCAGTCCCTGGGGAGAGAAGTGCCTTCAAGTGAGAGCCTGTAAGTGGCAGTTACTTTTTCCACCCTTGGATCCCAGTGATTTGTTACTGACAGAGCCCCTATGTTCCCTGGGGGCTGCTCGTTAGCAAAAGCCAGTCCCAGCACACACCAAGGAACACCAGGCATCTACATTTCAGTTTGGGGGTAAGAAGAGTAGAATGCAAAGCAGAATCAGGCCTCAAAAGGAGACGGGAAAGGATGTGGCAGCTGGGAAGCAAGGAGACACCCTACACCCCATTTGCCCTGTGCTCACTCTGCTCCCTGCCTTCCCCCACCTGCCTTGTCTCAACAGAGGTCTGCACCCTGCAAGGGTGCAGGTATTTATGCATACAGGCACACCTCCCCCCGTTACAGCAAAAGACCAGTACATGCCAGAGGCCACACGCAGCTGGGCATGACTGCCAACTCACAGCTCCTTCTCTCCTCCCTTTGTCTTCTTCCCTTCACACCTGACTTGTTCTCTGCCTCTCCAAACAGGCCACGGTTTCCTTGGGAAGCAGAGGTCACATCAACTGCAGGCTGGCTGTGACCAGCCAAAACAGGGTTGGCAGATACAATCTGTATCCCACCCCTAATCCGGAGAGTCGAGATGGAGCGATAGCCACAGCCTGCACATAAACACATGCTTTGATACTGCCAGCTAAAACCAGACAGGGCCTGCAGAGGAGATGACGGCTCCCCATGCAGGCTCAGGACAGGTTGATCCTTAGCCCCTCCACATCCCTGTGCCGGTAACTCTCCCCAGCCTGCAGGACTCCTCCAGCCTGGCTGCACCTTTCACACTGCTCTACCAAGAGCATCTAACGCCAACCACAGCCACTGAGGGCTTGAGCAGACTATTGGAGCTTCTTCTGAAAGAGCTCAAGACAGAGAGCCAAGCCCTCTGAAGTCCTTCAATCAAGCTTAAGATCTGAATGCAGTTAACTACACATCTAAATTCGTGTGATTAAAAGGAACAGCCTTCTCCTGCCTGTCTGGGGCCTGAGGAAATTTATTCAAAGGCATAACCTCTGAAAATCTCTTGCACAGACTCTTGACACCTCCAAGAAAACCATACTCTGCCTAGCTCTGGTGCCCTGACTGCAGAGCCGAGTGATCAGATGTCACGACCCTCCAAGAACACTATCTTTACTTTCCAATGTATACAACTAGTTCTTGGTCACATTTACTCTACCACCACTCCAGGGAAGAAAAAAAAAAGATAAAGAAAGCACAATTATTTTTTTAAGTCTACACCAAGAAGAAAATACCCTTTCATCTTTGGTTGAAGAAAGCCAGCCTAGGTTGAAGGTCCTGACCCAAAACAGAGCTGTAGTTAACATCTCCTTCCCTTCCCAGAGACTCGCTTACCTTATACAGTGTGTTTCGAATTATTTCAATGTTCATTTCATCCAGGTCCTGTTCAGATATGCAGTCTTGGAAGAAAGCAGCTGAAACAGAGCCACAGAGTTAGCATTGCCCTAACCAGACCCATGCCCAGCAATTTCCAGGGTCCTCAACAATACCAGGCAGAAGCACACCCTATGTTGAACTTCTCTCTTCTAGGCCTAGCCCTTATCTTCAGCAGCCACCAAACTGCCATGACTCAAAACCTCAGGCTCCAGCATGGTTCCCCAAGCCACAATCATTCTGGGGGCTTTCACATGAAAATCTTTGTTCACCCCTTAGTCCTATGGTTTGGTTAACAACCTAGTCTTGGCAGAAATTCTCAGCTCTAGCCCCCAGCATCAGTGCCAGAGCAGCCTGTATTTAAAAATAAGCGAAACCCAAACTGTTCCCAGATGCAGGCCTACATGGTACAGCATGGCGGCAGCACTTAAGCATTTGTGAGACAGCAGCTAGTGAGTCCTGAGAAAGCCAGTGCCTCTCCCTCCTCCTCCAATATCTCAGTTGGATTAAGGAGGCATGGGGATGACACAGCTCCTCCAGCCCATGATACTCTGTGACTGGAGTCAAGAGCCATTTCCCTTGGTCAGGTCTATCAGTCCCATTTTCCACTTCTTCTAAGGACTTCTATTTCTCTAGTTGGAGGTAAGTAACAGGAGACAGAATGAAGTAGTCTTTTTTGATAGGATGCCCAGCCCTCTGTACTTTGCCAGAGTATCTCTGGGAGGGAGTCTGAGAAATTTTTGCCACCTAAAGAACACAGATTTCAAACCTAACACAGGGTATTGCAAGCTGCAGATAAACACAAGTCTTGTACATCTACTGTAACATAAGGCTGTCGTACCACTCGATTGTTAGAAAAAGCACAATAAAACCCATTGACAGGACTTTTATGACTTTTTCAACTCTCACTCAGCAACCAACTTTGCTGAATTTGCTACATAGAGAAATACGATCTTTCTCAGCTTACGCAGTCCAGCTGCGGGTAAAGGACACTGCACTCACGCTGAGAACTGACCAGTGCTCTCCTTTGTGCAACAAACCATGTACAATGTAGGCTCCCACCTTTGGCATGCACCACTTTTACAGCACAAGCTCCCTGGCATGGGCAGCAGCCACACTGTGCGTGTCCTGAATAGGGGTTAACCCCCCCCCCCCCAAGGGTTTCTTTGCAACGGCATCAGAGACCAATGCCACGTAGCCAGAGAAGCACTGCTCCCTATGGTTGGCAAAAACGAAAACAGAGTGTGCCAGGACTGGTTTTCACTGCAGGACTCACTGGCTAGCCTAGATAGCTAAGCAGTGGCTACTTCAGAGTAGCAGAGGAATGAGAACACAGCTATTTCAGCCTAATTTGGGATATTGGAGGGCCAAGAACTAACAGCAAGTCTTATTTTGCCCTGCTAACCTATGAAAGCCATTTGGGGTTAGGCATTCCTACCAAGCCACGTAGCTACTCAAGTACTTTTAGGAGATAGAGCTGCTGTTTCTTTGCGTGTGGTCACTGGAAAGCATGCAAGTTAAACAACTGGAGCCTACATGCCTGCTTGTTTAGGCAACACAGCTACTCCCCACGTTCTCCTGCTGAAGAAATGCCACACTAGATGGTACACAGCCTCAAGGGTATGGCCAGGGCAAAGGTCTGAAGAAGTCAGCCTAGCCAGGGCAGAAGCAGGCAAAACTGACTCATGTACAAGTACATGAACACAAGAGGCAAAGACCCTCAGCTGCCAGCCATGTTCTCCAGAACCACCTCACCACTGTAACAGGACATTTTCACTCCATACACAGGCTAGAAGCTCTAAGGTCTCTAAGAGCAAGTATCTTTGAAACACTCCGTTCTCTCTTATTCCCCAAATGGGAAGGTTCCTGCTTATGTATGAGGAGGATTTTCTTCCCACACATCACCCCTACAGCAGACTCAGCTCAGCTGTGTGCAGAGCCTCTGTTCTCCTGCTGCGTTGTTGCCCTACCTTGCATCCTGGATCTCTTGAGACTTGTTTTCCCTCCTTTGCTGGGTTCTAACTGGCAAGTCATTTTTCCATGACGACTGCTCCACTTGCCCCATTATCACACAGAGCATTTGCAAAAGCACTTTCCATTCCAAACCCAACTATTTCTATCAAATACAATATAATGATTTAAGAGTGTTTTGTTCTTTCTAGCAACCCCAAAAGAATGATTAATCACTGACTCAGGCATACCTCATTATGTTTTTGCCCACAGTGGCTAAACTAGCAAGTCATCTGTGACTACCTCTCCTACTACTGCAAAAAGACATATGTATTTTCTCCAGAACCTCTTCCTACACCTTTTATCTTTAAGGAACATATCTGTCTGACTAGCTGTTCATAAGACACTTGGGTTTAGCATTATGCGCCTCCTGGTCAAGGCCCTGAGACAGCATACCCCACCGTAGGATCCTGCTACACTACGAGCTTAAAAAGGTTTTTTGAGATTTCTTTTTTTGCTGTTGTTGTTTGGGGGATTTTTGTATATAAAGAGCTTTCCTTGATCTAGAGCTAATTTTATCAGTCTCAGAACAAGACTAGGCATGTGCAGATCTCTATAATTATCTACAAAAACTGCCTACAAGAAATTGCCCAATGGTCCAACTAAAAGTGCTGGAAATTAAAGTGACTCACTCCAGCAGAGGACCTGATAGACTAAGGAAGTATGTGTGCCATGTGTCCATGACAATTATTAAGAAGATCACATTGTGTAAGACCGCTCCAACTTTCTCCTTCCTTCCTAATTTCAGGTGACTATTCCCCGAAAAGCTAGTAAATGGACAGATCTAGCATATCAGGTCTAACTATACCTGTACTACCATGACAGCTCAGGGCCTGGCTTACACAAACCAAACACTCCAGCAGTCTGCACTGCCAGTGTCCTGGTTTGGATGTTTGTTGAAAAGAACAGAGAGAGCTAGCTGGTCCTCCAAAGGAAAAACTAGCAAGGGGCAGGCATAAACCTGAAATCAAGCCCAGCCACCACAGGCAGTAGGGCCACAGCTGTGCATTATCGACCGCTTTGTCTTCCAACTAAACTTAGGCTTAGTTGGACCTAGTTAGACTAGGAGAGAAAGGGACATCTGCTCCACACAAGCTGAGAGGTATTTTGAAAGGCTCCACTCACCCAGGGGAGTGTCCACCAGGATTGCATTGTAGAGCTCCGCAGGCGTCTGAGCAATGTTCACAGCTTCCATCTGCTCAAAACTCCCCAAAGGATGGCACTTGGGCACCAGTTCAGAGATCGAACGCTGGTGCAGAGTCCCAGTGATCAGCAGAATAACATTGTCAATCATGTAGCTGTACCTGGAGGAATGCAAAAGGAAGCCTGTTATAGTAAGAATACTAAGAATACAAACCCTAGCACCAGCTGGGCTCATATCTTCAGTCTCTGTGAACATCTCTAGAAAGATGTACCCTCCCCACAAAGAATTAGTAAAGCACCTCCTTAACATTTCCTTCTCATGCCAGCCTAGGAAGGGGGAGGGGGAGGTCAAGCACAGTCCCAAGCTGTGATTTATGCTACAGCTGAACACCACCATCTGGGCATCTCCATTGGAGTATTAGATTGAAAGGGACTTCTGGATGTCTCTGGCCCAATGTCCTGCTCCGAACATGGCCAGCTCCAGCTGCTCAGGGCTTTGTCCAGCTGAACTTCCAAATTATTTGCAAGGAGGTGAATATCACAACCTCTCTGGGGCTTCGCTTCAGTGTCTGACCACACACACAATGAAAAGTCTTTTGCTAGTCTTTCCCTAACAGCTAATCAGAATTTCAATTTGGCTATTTGTCTACTGTCTCTCATCCTAACCCTTCAAATCTCCAAGAGAAGCCTGGCTCCAGCTTCCCCACACAGTAGCTGGGAACATTCGTCCTTCCAGCATTCTCACTGCTCTCCTTGTATTGCTTTACTCTGAGAGAGCAGGAGAAAAAGCGTACATGGTAGGACAGCAGCAAAGGGGAATGTGCAGCTAGCCTGACTCAAGCTCAGCTTCAGTGCCAGCAGCACTGCTCCATCTTGCCCAGACTACAGAGAAAGGGTCACGTTTCTGCAGTCCCGCTCCCTTCCAAAACCAACAGGACTGGCAGCTTTGACACAACCTTCACTCACAGCCTCATGAAACTACACACAAGGTTTTTCACACCTCTACCATCAAAAGCTAGAAACGTCTTTGCATGAGTGTATTTGGCCTGGCTGAGCCCTGTAGCAGCCCTCGTGCTGCTGTGCTTGTATCAGTAGCTAGAAAGGTGGTGGTAACACACCAGTGCTGTGGCTGCTGCTGAGCAGCGCTGGCACAGCATCAAGGCTGTGTCTCCAGCCTCCCCACCAGCACCAGTAGGGCTGTGGGTGGGCAAGATCTCAGGTGGGGACGTAGCCAGGATGGCTGGCCCAAAGTGTCCAATTGCATATTCCATACCGTATGACATCTGCTCAGATATAAAAGCTAAGAGAAAGGAGGAAAGGAGGAGGAAGGGGGGGGGCATTCGTTATTTATGACGTTTGTCTTCTGCAGCAACCGCTACTGAAGCCCTGCTTCCTGGGAAGTGGCCAAACATCATCTGCCAATGGGAAGTAGAGAATAACATCTTTTGTTTTCCTTCACTTCCATGTGTATGACTTTTGCTACTGCTTAATGAAACTGCCTTTATCTTGACCCACAAGTTTTTTTTCTATCTTATTTTCTTCTTGCCCCATTCTGCTGAGGAGGAGAATGATAAAGCGGCTTGGTGGACATCTGGCATCCAGCCAAGGTCAACCCACCACAATGAGCCTATGTTATGATGTCCCTAACCAAGTTCTCCGCTTGTGTTACCCAGGATTAGCAGATTCAGTCTCTGGCGCTGCACTAATGGGACATTCAATCTGGGTCCATGGCACTCAGCACAAGTTCCACCAACACAAGCCTTTTCTGGCCCTTCTCTCTGTATGTCCATGTTTCTCTTGCACTGAGGAGCCCAGAACTAGCCACAGCACTCCTGGTGAGGCCTCCATCAGTGCCAAGCAGAGTGGAAAGATCACCTCCCAGTTCTCCCAGTCCAGCCAGAAAAGGGAAAGACAGCTGGCCTGAAGACTGGGAACACAGGAAAGGCTAGCAGCCTTCTCCAAGTAGAGGATCCAAGTAAGCAATCAAGGTACCACGTAAATACAAGGAGTTGAGAGGAAAAGTGTCTCCGGCAAGAACAGGAGTGGTGCTCCAGGCACCTTCACCACCAGCTGAGCCATAAAAGTCAACCAAGCTGAGAACCTGAAAAACATCAGGCAAGATGAGGGGTTTTTTCAGTCAGCAGATGCCTTTGCAAATGTCCCTCTGCAGCACAGGGAAGAGGCAGAGATGCTGGAAGAGCAGGATATCTGGGATTTTACACTCCCTTGCTCTCACTATTAGAGCTCTAACTCTAAAAAGTTAGATGATGGAAAAGACCTGAAGAGGCTCCTTGGCAGGAGCTGCTCCAGAACAAATTAAATCAGGCCTGAACCCAAATGGCAGAAGGAGCCATGCACATCAGAGTTGGAGCTCTCTTGAGGTTCAGGCTTCCCGCACGTACTTGAGTACTGAAGGAAGGGAACTTAAGGCCAGTACACTGGGACTGGGGCAAGGGCAGGGATGCCAAGGCTTTGCAAGCATTTATCAGACAGGCACTGGGATGCTGCTGGTCTTTATATTTCTGAGCTATCAAGGACATAATGCAGCCCTGTTTCCCTTTGAACCACATCAAAGGCAGGGAAGCAGAGCCAGTTAAAGGCAGATTGCAGTAGTTTTTATTAGATGGGCTTTACTGCCTCTCAAATATACTCAGCGGGTATATACATGAACAAATCCACACCTTAGTTCCTCAAATGTGCTGCTTTTTTCTCCACACTGCAGGGTTGGGTAATGCACCTCCTGGCCCTACCACTTTTGCAGAGAGCTTTTCTGTGTTTGCAGCCTACCTTTCCAGGGACATTCAATCTAGAACCAGTTCAATCAGCACAAGCGTCATGAACTAGCAAACCTCCTTTTGCCCTTTAATCCACAAGGTCATTATCCTCCGTTCTGTTTGTGCAACTCTTACCATGGAGATGATTGCAATCTCCAGGACAGCAAGAAGGGCCTGTTTATGAGAACTCTGGGTAAGTCCCTTGCAGTAAGCAGCTGGTTGCTGGTAAATACAAGCACCTGCACCCTAACACAGATTCACCTCTGTGAGGTCTGCCAGACCAAGGATACAAAAGATAGTTTCCCAGCTCCACCATCTGCCCTCAAATGTGCAAGTTTGCTTAGTACAACACAGATAGCTTTCAGGAAAGAGGATACACAGGACTGCTCTCACCAAAGCAACAACATTGGACCAGACCAAATTTGTTTCTTCAGCTCAGCCTGCAGTGCAGAGCCTGCAAGGAAATACAGTCATTGCGCAGTATGCTAGCACACCTCTTTCCTATTCCCAGTTTACCACAGATCTTGCTCTCTGCAAGATATTTGTGACTTGCAAGGAGTCTGGCCAAAGTCAACCATACAAGAGGAACCGAGGGAAAAAGTCTGGAGCCCTTTCTCTTCATAGGTCTTCAAAGCAGCTTAGCTTCTGGCTTACTGGGGTCACACCAAGCTCATCCGTGCCCTCCCAGTCCAGCTCAGCCTGAAAGCCACAGCCAGGTTTGGGGAGAATAACCCAAGTCACACCCTCTTCACGCATGAGATGCTTCTGCTTTCAGACTGATGGTCCCATGAAAGACAACATAGCTGGCTTCCACTGCCCGAGTGCAAAGCCTGACTCTTCCCATTTCATTTATATTCCTTAACTTTCTTGTTTCCTTGTCCTTCAGGGGAAGTCTGGGGAAATGCACAGTCTATAGACCAAATACCAAGGTCTCTAAGGAGGCCCAGCACCAGCTATTTAAAAGAGTGTACTTTAAATTGAGACAACTTAAATCTCCTGTCAGAGAAGGATTCATCCCTACAGGAGGAGTTACCATGTGCAAGACAGAGGGGAAACTTCTCATTTAAATTTCCACTGTGACAGCATTTCAAACCTTTATGATAACAAGAGAGCTGCAGCAGGACAAAGGTCTTCTTGTGCCTGCTGAGGCCAGGCAGACACCAGCACCATTACCTAATCCTTCCAGATACTTCCCATTTCCCTCAAGCTAGCCCTGACCACGCTTACTCTCATTCAGTCCCTGCTTCATCCCAGTAAAAGCAGTCATGGCTTAGCCAATGATGACTGCAAGGCAAGTTTTCTAGGGCCAGGGCAGCCAGAAAAGCCTTCTCTCATCTGTGGAAGGGGCAACGCTTGCTGTCCTGTGCCAGGTCCCAACAAGAATGCATCTGCCTCCATTAGCACAGCTGTACTAAGACCATAGCAGAAGTCCTGGCTACACTGGCATTTCCTCCCAGGCCCAAAGGATTTGATTTATTACAGTGGCAGCGGTTTTTCCTAGGAACCTCCAACTACTCGTTTAATAGAGCAGCTTTTGTCATCATTTTTCTCACCTCCTATTAGGTTCTGAACAGCTTCAAATATTTCAATTTTCACGTTTAATTGCATGGTCAGACCCCTCCAAAAGCATTTTAACCTTCACTAGCTCTCAGAGCAGCTAATAAGAGGACCAGACTATGGGACACATCAGAAAACAGGAGTCGATGGTCACCTGCAACACCATGAAGTCTTACTGCAGCCTGCTTTGCACAGAAAAAAGGTTAGGATGTGGGATGCTCTGGTTGGAGACTGGAAACAGGTAGAAGGACTGACAAGCTCCTCACTGAGGATGAACCTCTGCACTAGCTCACTGGGAACACAAACAGCTCTGAGAAGGCACTATGTGGAGGCGCTGTATAAGCTACAGCCAGTGACAGGGGGTGGGAGGGTTTTAATTAATGGCACCTTATGCCAAGCTTCCAATCTTGCCTCCAAAAGACCATGACAAAACTCTGTTGGGCAAGAATGTGGTTTAAGCTCTGCTTCAAGCTGCTACCTGCCCACACAGGGAGATGGACACAAAAAGAGTGTATGTTCAAGCCAGAGTTTCACATGGACAATTATACCATGCCTTGCTCTTCCTCTCACCCACTGAATTGAGCTGTGGTATATTCCAAAAATTCACACTCACAGAAATACAATTTTAGTTGACACTGAGAAGCATCAGTAACATCTCACGTGAGAGCAGAATTTCTTAAAGGACAAAAAAAGAATCTGGAAGCACAGAAATACCATCCACAGCAGGAGAGAGATGGTGGTGTATGGCTTCCTGAAGTCCGAGACAAGCAGAGCCAGTTATCTTCACTCCTCAGCAACACCCAGTTCAGCACAATACACACTGGGTGACACTCACATAGCAAGAATAAGGGGTGGGGGTGGGGGGCTGGGGTGGAATGGGATGACACATGTTCCTTCCAGCAGCAGCAGGTCAGAGAGATGGTTCTTACTGCTGGTTTCGGGAGGTGCAGTCTCAGACAGATACGGCATAGGCCTCTCAGAGAAAACAGGCAAGCCAGGCCCCAGAAGCTAACTTAGCTAACTTCTGGGGTAGTCATCCACAGACAGCTAGCAAGTAGAACCGAGGAGGAGCAGAGCACACATGCGAAAGCCATGTGCAGGTACTGTGACAACGAATGTTTTCCTCCTGGAGTTACGTAAGTATAGCCACTGATAAATGAGACATGCAAAAAAAGATTGCAATGGCCCACTGAATACTGGGAAAGGCTTTTTAGCAGAGGAGCACATGAAATATATGAAAACTCATCACATGGGGTTCTTACAACTTGGCCTGCAGGCACTCAGGCAGAGCCCTGCAAGGCAGGACCGCCAGGACAGTTAGGGCTTCTCCCTCCCTGGTTTAGGTTTACTAATCTAATCTGATCTAATCATAAAGAGTCATTGTCTTACAGCAGATAGGTTGGTTTTTTTATTGCTTTCTGCTCCAGGATACTAAAGAAACCGTAAACAATACTGCAAGTGGTCACAAAGCATGACTAATGACGGATGCGCTCCTCAGGGATCCTCTGAAAAGCCTTGCCAAGCTGTAGCTTAACAGCTGCCGGGCAAGGGGTGATGAGGACAGCCCTCCGTGTCAATAGCAAACAGAGCAGTGGGCTGATGCAGAAGTGCATGGCACGGAAGAACAGGGTTGCAGCTCAGGGTTTTTTCTGGGATGGGTTAATGTATTGCATTGCTCAGGCAACTTTAATGCTTTCCAAAACCAGCATTAGACTTCAATCCAGACTAATGCTAGCAAGGTAAAAGTCACTATGTGACTGCATTGGGCAGTTGCTCAGATTACTGTAGAAGCATGTGTTTATTTTGGGATGAAAAAGGGAAATCTCCAGTGGGATCAGAGCAGTGCTCCGAACTCAGCATGAATTCTAGAGACAGCTTTAAATGAAGATGAAGTTGTTTTGACTATAGTCACTTTAGCATCTGCTGCTTCCCTCTCACAGCTCATCCAGTTCAGGTATTCAGAGGGCTGGTGGGGGAAGTAACCTAAGGAAACAGTTGTGGACTGGTTGTACTGCTGCTTCCTGGGGTTTGTGCATAAGTACACAGACCCACCTCTATATCCCACTGGGTTCAAGACCTGAGCAAAGGTGCTGGTACACAGAGCCACTTGTCACACCTCTCAAGCTTCAAATACAAGCTAGTCATGGGGCAAAGCAATACACAGACTTCAAAGCACAAAAGAGCAGTAGCTGATGCTCAGAATAGCACCAACAGCTGAGATGCTTATATCTGGAGTGTCATTTTAAGATCATTAGTAAGTAACTGTATAGCTGTCCTGAACTGGAAAGGAGAGGGATGCTGCACAACAGGAAGACCTCAGTGCCTCACTGAGGCTTCTCTGAGTAATAGACAGTGCATGAACTGAGTCAAATCCTTAAATCAGTTTTTCAGTTCAGACTGGAACATGTCAGACCAGCGGCTTCTGGCCAGGAGCAGTTCTACTCTTCTCTAGCTGAAGCTCAGGCAGTTCAGGGAACAACAGCAAGAGTAAATGCAGCATGTAACAGTCTCCACACAAAGTGCGCTGATCTCTTCCTGTCTTTGCACACTGCCTTTCCTAGAGTCACACCAATAAAAAGCCACACCTAAGCAGCAAGTTCGTGAACCTGCCAAAGAGAAAGCTGAGAATGTCATGCTTGCCACCACAAACCAAGGGCACTCAGCCAGTAAGTGGGTGCCCTGCTAAACTCAGATAAACGAGACCATTTCACAGCAAAGTTCTAACTTCACAGTACTACAGAGGCCGTGGCAGCCTTTCAAATCCAAGTATCCAGGAATGTTCTCAGCATTAATCTATATTTAGCTGCATCTCCTCATGCTTTTTACCATCTTCTAATGAGTCTAGGTCTCTTGGGATACTGATCTCAGTTTTCCAGTGGTATCATCTGGTAACTCATAAGCAGTCATATAGTGTTAGCTGCATTAAAGACTAGTAAGAAAAAGGCTACATGAAATACTTTTAATTTTGAGGCTTTATGAATATGACATCATGTTCTAAACATGTACAACCCCCTTGAAACACCAGGGAATGTTTTGAACACCTCGCAGCCTCACGCAAGAATCTCTGGTTGCCTAAACTTGATGTCTCAAAGCATGAGAAACACTACGCTGATAGACAAGGCTGAGTCCTGGCACTCTGTGCTGGGCAGACTTCAGCACTAATTACATTTTAAATATTGACCATAAACATCTAATCATGCTGATTTCACACAGACCAGCTGCAAAAGCCAAATTTACATGAACTGTTTGCTTACCTTCTTTACATGTAAAGCACTAAAAGAAAAAAAAAAAAAAAAACCCACCCCAAAAGACTCAAAAAACATTTCAAGGACACAAGGTAAGAGTAAAGGCTGCAGTGCAATCTCACATTATCCCCAAAATTGCCCCTAGTAGCTAAGAAAGCTGAATGAATTTAATGGCCTAAAAGCCTTTACCTGCTTCTCAGTGAATGTGTGATCTGCACTGAGCTAACACGCAGAATATTACTGCGCATACAGACCTGCTGCCAGCAGAAGACAAGCAAAATCATCATCCCACTTGACATATGCAGTAAACCACATAGGGTAGACACAAGATTTAGCTCAGCCTCTAAATACTGTGGTACTTATGCAAAGCTCTATGTAGGTGTTTGTTAGACTTCAAACTAGCATACAGAATGGATCTAGGAGAGGGGACTAGGATCCATGATGTCCCCAAGAAGCCTTCAGAAGCAGTGCCCTTGGCCTTCAGGCCTTCTCTGGGTGGAACTTGTCAGTTAGAGCATTGGGCAAGGCAAATCAATGGAAAGGTAAAAGGAAAATGAAGGTAGCTAAGATCTAGCACCAGACCTTGATAACAGTGTCAATCAAGGAGTGAACACGTTACATGGGAACAGAAGTGCTCAGTGAACATTCATCCAACTGAAGGCACTGCACACAGGTTATCTTCTGGAAAAGTTGCAGGCACACATAAATTGATCAGAGGAGCACTGATAACCTCCTAACTCCCCTATCTGTTTTATGCCTCTAACACACACGCTGTTTAGTCTGTAGAGGGAAAGACTGCAAGAAGGAACATGAGGGAAGTGCAAGGACTATTCCTGCAAGCTGCAGAATCACCCGAGGGATTCAGCTTTAGACAGAGCTCAAGAAGACAGCTAAGTCCACATACTACCTCTGGATGAAACAGCAGGACAGGAGCGATATGTTCTCACCTAATCACCCACAGCTTGCATGCTAGAGCCTGTTCTCAGGGCTGCAGAGTTTCATTAAAGATTTCTCTTAGTGAAACATGGGCTCACATCTGGAGCTCGTAACTCACCTTTTGCTACATCTTTACTGCCATCGATAACATTTTGCTAGCTTTTCCCATCATTACCATGGCTGTGTTTGTGGGGCACTGTGCTAAGGCCCTCCAAATGAAGAGCAGTGCTGGTCTGTACGAGGTGGGTTATGCTGTTCCAGGTCAAATCCACTGGCCAAATGAAGCGTTTCCCAGGCACATGAGGTTTGGGGAAAAAGCATCTCCTCAATGTAATATACAATGAAATCCACCTTTCAAAGACTCCCTTTCCAATGAGGGCACCTGCAGTCACACAGTTTTGAAAGTGGACTTCTATGGCCACCACTTAGGCATGCAACCCAGTCCATTTTCATAGACATTGATTCTGGGAAACTGGTATGAGGTCTGTGCCCTTTGGATATGCAGGAGAACAGATGCAGTTCTGATGCCACCATACAGAGGACACAAGTCTGTGATCATTTCCAGACCATTAGTTACATGCCCTCTTATTTTGAAGATTGCATAATCCCTCCAAGAACTTGGCTTATCAGTTCAACTTTGCACTCCCTGCAAACAGGGAAGCTGTTTGTCAGAAACCTGTGCTCTTCTGCCAAAACTGTCTCTGCCAGAAAAGGCTCATAAACCTTTTATTGCAGGATCCCCAGGAGCCACTACAGTACTTTTTGGTTCCCAATTCCACTTCCACCAAGGAGTCAACAACTAATTGAAAATAGTAGAGCATAGTCTTAACTACAGCAGCATTAGGAAAGATCCTTCAGATTGTTGCATTTGCCCAAATAAACTGCAAGTGTCTAAGTAAAGCATTTGGAGTGTTTTCTTCTGCAAGAAAGGACTTCAGGCAGATGCAGTCACATTTTGTAACCTCTGCAGTTATGCCAGGATGCGCACTCCAGTACATTCAGAATAAAGACGGGCAACTTCCTACTCCAGAGCAGAGCTGCTTTTCAGCTCAAGTAGCAATTGAAACAATTTGGCTCTAGAAAAGCCACTGCTGCAAGACTAAGTTTGAACTCAAAGTCATGCAGCAGAAACTAGATCTATCCAGCGCAGGAGAGAGGCAGAGCAGGACTGGGTCAGGAAGAAGGTAATAGAGGGAAGTGTCAGCTAAGAAAAAGACATGCACAAGGGGAAAAGGTCTATGCAGTCTCATCAAAAACATGTTGTGTGACCACAAAAACATACTGAAAGCCAAGTTCCCAGCTGCATCCTCAGGGCCAAAAAGAACCCAGTTCCCAGCCCTAGCAGAATGGTAAGGTAAAGAAAAAAGATGTCGTAGTCTGTCCTCTGATGACAGGCTGTATCACGGATTTGGAAACCATGTTCAGACCCAG
The DNA here is from genome assembly GCF_017639655.2 of Falco naumanni. Classification (NCBI taxonomy): domain Eukaryota; kingdom Metazoa; phylum Chordata; class Aves; order Falconiformes; family Falconidae; genus Falco; species Falco naumanni. The sequence goes on along the minus strand of NC_054068.1, from coordinate 22,591,152 downwards.
CTTGCCCCAAGACCTCACTGCCACAGCAGACTCAGTTTCTGCAGTTACCAGCAGCTCCCTGACCTGAGCACAAGATGAAACCCTTCTCTGCCCACCAGCCTGCTGCAAGGGCTCAAGGGGCCAAACAGCCAGAGCCCTGCATGTCAGGCTGCTGAGAAGAGACTTTTCAAAGCAGGGAAGAGACTGTGCTGAAGCAAGGGCAAGAGAAAAAAAACTGCATGACCACCACACACCCGGAATAAAAATACAGCTGACAATCCAATCAGGCTACAGCAGACATAGGCTACAGTCAGGAGCAACACCGCCATAAAGAATCCCATCTAAACCATATACAGGAACACTGAAAAGAAGGAGAGACAGGACGTGGCACCATGTCGGGCTAACACAAAGAACAAAGCCTTATACAGAAAGGCAGAGCAGCACATCACCAAGAAGAACCTAAAACCCACTTCCATCCCACAAGTCAATATGTGCTTGTTGAACTCAGGAAGTGGGTTTTGCTGTTTCAAGTACACTTAATACCTGTTTGTTGGTGCCCTACAGAACATGGCTGCATTCCCTCAGCCAGTCAATTGTTTGTGTTGGAGCAGAGATAGTAACAACCAGCTTGTGCCTATCAGCGAGAATCTACTGTGATTGGCTGAAAGGCACAGGGAAGCATGAGCAGTCTTCCAGCGAGGAGCTCCATGACAAGATGCAGAACTAGCAGGTGTTTTATAGAGATGGTGGCAGGCACAACAAGCTGAGCTTTTCCTTGCTGCAACACACAGTGGCACACACCGCCAGCTACAGCCACCACTTGAAAAAAAAAATCAAAAGGGAAATCAGCCAACTTCCTCAATATTTTGGTACTAACAATGCAACACTTGCCACAGAAGAGTTCCTGGAGAGGACTGGAGCCAGGAAAGGGTCAGCATGGTGCCAGGAGAGGAGCACACTAGGACAAAAATCAGTGGCAGCAAATGACTTGGGAAACACAGACCTTGCTTTTTGGGTTGCTGCCTAGCTGCGGTCTTGGGTCAGTTTCGTGTGGTTTTAAACACTGTCCTTTCCCCTAAGCTCAAGAGACAAGTTAACTCCTGGCCCACCTCCACAGGTGACCATCCTTACCTATGGCAGGCTGTGCACCTGGGGCAGGCAGCCACGGGGCTGGAGTGCCACCTCCTGGCAAGTCACAAGCAGCGCTGCCTTGCCTCCCCGGAGCCGGGCAAGGAGAGACCACCAGGAACATATCCTCCTGGTGCCCCAGGGCCCCCACACTCTCCTCGTTGCTGCTTCTCCTTCCTGTGGCCTCACTCAGTTCATGGGCCGCTTAGAAGAGGCAAGAGAAATGACACAGCATAATCCCCCGTGGGGACGAACGGCATGGCTTTTGGCAGGGTGGCTCTGGAGCAATCAGAGGGGACAAGGACTACAGCTGCTCCTTATATCAGGCCGCTCCCCAGATCTTTTCAGCAGTGCACCCTGGGTCAAGCTCTGAGCATCCTCCAAAAACTAACAGAACAGTCACCTGTTAATAGACTCAAAGCCACCCCAGAGGTCCAGTAGGACATTCATGAAGGAGAAAGCCTGACTGTGTGGTTTTTAAATGCTTGATCCACCTCCTGGCATCAGCCATCTACATACACCCTGGCCACCCTCAGCAAGATGGTACCCAAGCGCTTAACAGGCCTCAGTGGGCCTGTCTTGTGTGAGGTTATCAAGTATTTCCAAGGCCAAAAATATAAGTACGTTCAAATGCATCTGGCAGCAGTGAGTTTCAGAGCTGCACCGGACACGCTACAAAACACTTCCTTCCAATTTAAGCCAGACACACCTCCTACAATCACACTTTGTTTCAAAAATCTCCGTTTACAACTCAGTGCCTCCGTCTCTCTCACGAGAGTCCCAATGAACTCAAGCTTTCTTCCTGCAGAAGCCAGACCTGCTCAAACTTTCCATCTTTCTACCATTTTCTATTTCAATTCAGCCTGTACAGTTTTATCACATGGACACATTCAGTTGAGCACAATTTCTTCTTCTGACCACCTGGTGCCTCACTTGCCCTGTCTACCAGGACCAGTCTTTACCATTTCCTGCTCAAGTTTCATTAACTACCCTAAAAGAAAGGAGTGGAAACAGTCATGTTCAAAAGCCAAAGACAAATCGCCCCACTACGCCTATCTGTCTGCACAGCCAGAGCAGAAGATAAAGCGGTACAGGCTTGTCCCAGTGTCACCAGGTAGGCAGGATGACACAGTAGCTCTGTGTGCACAGGCACAACATCTCCAGCACTGCCAACATCCTCTGGCCGAACATTTCTATCGGGCTGCCTACATACATGCCTGGGTAAACGAAGGCTATTGGCACAAGTCTGTGCTGCCAGCCTCCTAACAGAGCTGTCCTCCACTCCAGCTATTTGGGATGTGCATTGGGAAGCTTCACACTGTCAGCAGACAGAATCTCTGAAACTTCTGCACCCTGCCCCAAACCAAGACCTACCCATGGGACAGTTTCAGGGAACAAAACACAGCCTGAAAGGCAGCCCCACAAGTCATGTCTAGTCTACCCTCTTTTCTACTGGCCCAGTCATTAAGTATGTTAGGATTATCAACAGAAGATATTAAGACCCACCAGGCAAAACCAGCATCCTCTCCAAACTCCCTTCCGTTTCACTGTTCTCATTCTTCCATTTTAACTTGTCTGTAGTGTCATCAGAAGTTATTAAAGCTTCTAATACACTGATAGTGACTCCCACCTTGGACCAGCGGAAGCTGATTAACACCTTCTCTATTTCATTAATACTCCGTTGGTGTGATGAGTGCACACCCAGAGGAAACTCCTCCATCAGCGGTGCAGCAGCACCACAACACCACACAGCTGAACACTTGGACTCCTTGCTCTGCAAGAGAGTGGAGACATTTCACGTAGGAAAACAGCTTTTCCCCTGCTTCACCTTTTGCCTCCCTCTAGGCAGCACGCACTGCAGAAAATCTTGTGGGTAAAAAGGAAAAGAGATGAGAGCGAAGACAACTCAAGGAAGAACATTGTGTGCCAAATGGAACCAATATATTCAAGAAGAGAATACACAGTAGGCAAGAGGTACAGGTATCTGCATATAATTATGTTTTGCTATAGAGAACTCATCAAAATCAGAGACAGAAGCAGAACAAGGTCAAAGTTAAATCAAGTTGAGTGCCAAGTACCAGTTTTAAAATTAAGTCATTCCAATAGCTGGCAAGAACCAGCCTCTCAGATTACACGAGAGGTTTAAGGTCTTCTGCACAACAGCTCAAGCTGGATGTAGACACTGGGTAAAGGCCAACAGGACTGGTGTAACAGGAAGCTGGATTTCCACAGCCATTCACAGTTTTCCTACCAAGTCACGCAGTGTGTAGGCAGAGCAGGCATGGTCTGAGAACTTTTGGTTCATCTTTCCCATGCACTGGTTTTCAAAGTGAGACTGTTATGGAACAGCAAAGTTTTAAAGCCTGCAATATACTCATGTGCCCCACCCAGACTATTGCCTTTAAACAGATATGACAGAAGCTAAAAGAAAAGACCGTTAGTGCTTACTCTGATACTTCCATAGAGACTAGGCACTTCCATAAACCTGTAGGGCAGCAAAGGAAAAGCACCACTGGAGGACAAACGCCAGGCTCAAACAGTACTGATGTTTTTACAGGGCATTTGAGAGAATAGAAGAGATTGCTCCATACAGCTAACATGAGCTAGAAGCCGCTTCATCCATTGCGAATACTGCTGCAAAATGAGGATTTAGTAATGTCTTGCTGATGAGTTGTTATGTTTTGCCCTGTATTTGGAGCCAAATATGAAAACTCTGAGTTTCAGTGTCAGGCATATAAGGAAAAATTATTGCTTAGAAAATAGGAAAGGCTTAAAAGACAGGCAGCTCTAGCACAGTGACCCAGAAAATAATAGCTATCAGCCACAAGGTTAGAAAAACAAGATAGTGGTAGTGTCCAGATATAAAAAGGACAGAACAGGAAGGAATGTGGCAGAGAAGCAGGTCTTTAATCAGTATTTGCACATGCAGGAAATGCCACAAATAGCCCAGAATTTAAAAATCTTTGAATCAGCCACAAAGGCCTTTCTACATCAGTCTGCCTCAATCAAAAATCTCTAGGTGGTAAGCAAGATAACACACAGAACTGCCAAAAATCAAGATTAAACAACACTTGTCAGAGTGCCTGTGATTAGCCCAAGCTCACTGTATCAAATAAACAAATGCTGATTTATTAAGTTCCTACCCAAGAACAGAGTGCAATCTTCTTCTCAGAGATGCAAGTTAAAGTCATGTTCTGCTGAACCAGAAATTCACTTTTGTCCATGAGGTATCTCCTTGATGGTTAGAGAAGGCAGTCATTGGCTATGCAGTTTGCAAAACAAACTAGAGCTTACAGGAAAGTAGACTAAAGAAAGGAAAAAGGGCAATTTTACTTCCATGTTTCAGATGCAAACTAGCACAACTGGCATCGCATTGAGGCTAGCAATTTCATTTCATTACCAACTGAAACAAGAGCAGCACACAGGGAAGCAGAGGATTGTGCAAAACTGCTAGGAGAACACACCTGAGAGAACGCTATGCTATTTCAAGCTTCTCACATCAGTTGAACCTGCTGTGGAAGCGCACACACCCCAGGTCTTTTCATGCTCTGGCAGAGACATGCTGAGGCTGTGGCAGCCCTGTCTTTCCCTGCTGTGCATTCTAGACCCTTCCTTCCCCTAGTGCCAGCATTTGTTGGATCCCGCTGAGCTGCCTAAGAAAAACAAATTAGTCAAATATTAACCCCCAAAGGGAAAAATTGTTCAATTTTTGGCCAGCTCAACTCCCTGAACCAGTCTGTGACAGGGTCAGAGGAAAGCCTACAGCCCCTGGCACGGGACAGCAGGATCACAACAGTCCTGACAAAGGCTGATCGACCTCAGTGGGTCAGAACTAGCATGCAACTGCTGTCAGGCATGTGCACAGCATGCATATATTTTGCAGCAGGATCACATTTTAAAAAACCCTATAACATTTAACACAAGTGACAAGGGTAAATAACAGCTTTAATAAAGATGGAACCAATTCTGCAAGAAAAGGCAGCTAAGTAGCTGCATCAATGAAGCATACACACCCTGGGAACAAAAGCCTTTAACAGTGTAGCAATACTCTGCTGCTGGTTTGAGACCTCCAGATACAACCAAAACAGTTTCATTCCAGAAGCCACAGAAAACACAGCAGCCGCTGGGCTAAGTGTAGAAGGCTGTTCAGAGAGCCCTCAAGTCAGTAAGAACACCAGTGTTTCAAATGTTGTTCATGAACAGGTGGTACTCACGTGATAAAGTCCAGAAAACTTGCTAGGGGTTCATATGCATGGTTCCTCATGTGACGAAACTCCACCACCATCTTCTCCTTCAGTTTGTCATCTATGACTGAGACAGTGAGTGGGGAGGCTTCGTTGGCCAGGAAGTTCCCATAGTCTGTGCTCTGGAGGTGCAGTTTCAAGTCTAAAAAGGAAAGAAATATTCCACTCTGTTGGGCTTGCGTTGTTATGGGTTTTTTCAAGCACACCCAAGACAGCTGTTGCTCAGCATTTTTCTAGGCATTCTCTTCTGTGAAAGATCATTTAGACAAACTCCATGTATTTAGTCATACACTCAGATTTGTGCTCAGTTTTACCATGGACTATCCAAACACTGGAAAAGATCAGTGTTTCAGCATACCAGCCTTGCCCCATCTTAAAGATGAAACCGTAACATTGTCTGTGTAACTGAGCACACACCTGTACCAGCTGTCCACTGTACTTGATCAAGGTGAAAGATTACTATTTTTCTAAGAAGTGTTTGCTAGAAATCTAGAAAAAGAAAAGAAACAATTTATGCACTTCCTCTAGCCAAAAGGGCTCTGGTTGCAGGCTTCTCTGAAGCAATCACTGCTGAGAACCTACCTGCACCTACAAGCAAGTTTCCTCAGATACTAGTGATGTGGAGGCATCTGAAAAGCTTTCAAAGCCAAAGACACAAACAGCAATCTTGACACTCTAAAAAAAGCTAGGTATTACATCATCAAGTCAGTCCAGCTAATTGCACTGGTAAAGGGAAGTGAGGGGCTGGTGAAGAGGAAGGGCTTTTAACTCTGTCTTGTAAGGTAGGCAACCCCTGCCTAGGATGGAGGAACATGCTCAGAAGCCTTCCCCTCCTCCAGTGTCAAGTAGAGGAAACCTTTGTTTCCTCTGCTAGCCTTATTGCAGGTCAGGTGCCCAACCAAGCTGCAGTTCTGGCCAACAAGCAACCACAACATGCTGAGCTCTGTGAAGATAAAAGTCCTATCTGAGCCAAAAGCATTTAAGCGTCTCTATGGAAAAACTGAATCCAGAACTGAGGAACGTCATATAATCCTACTCCTGAAAGCACTACTAGTTGCACTGGTACATAATGTTCATCTCTCCTCAGCTTCACCTCAGAAAGCCAGTTAGGTAAGCACCCTCACAAGGATTCAAGACATTTATGGGCGAAGGAGAGTAGCTGGAAGAGTTTAGTCAAACCAGATGTGGACACATTGTCCAGAGAAAACAAAAAAAACAACAAAAAAAAAGACATTTCTCCCTGGTTTCTCTGAAGCAGGAGCACTGAGGCTGCCTTTCACTGAACCACAAAGTCCTCAGCATTATGGCATTAGCATCCACACCACCGAGGACAGACCAAGGACTCAGCCAAGCTTGAGTTTGATCTTTTGATGTTATACCCACCTACAGGCACAAGCTGGAGAGCATCCTCCACATCAGGCTGCAAACCAAGCTTGCACTGTACAGTGCAATACTGTCCTCAGCCTGAGGGATGGAAGGGTCAAATGGCTTTCAAGCTGACTTCAGCTCTTCTGGGTATTTCCAAAGGAATCTAGTGAAGATGTTTTTGATCCAGCACTTTTTAATTCCTAAGACTTACCACTGCTAAGTCTCACAGGTAACACACAGTGGTTATAGAGACAGGGTGGAAAAGGACAGAGACTTAAACAGCACTCAGTTTCTGCCATGTTTATCAGTGGTTTACAGGCGAGTTTGGTGGTACTTTTAGTAAGGAATCCTGGATGCAGCAGAATGAGCTACCATTCTACCAAACATTATCAACTTACACTCACACTTTCGAGGTAGGAAAACATTGGATAACTTGGACAATGGAGTTTTCAACATGAACCTTGCCACAAACACTGGATCATGCCAAAATCCAGAATGCCGCTCACCTCCACGCAGCCTGCACAGGACTGTTATTGATGGTAATCACTTCCTAAACCCTGCAAAAAGCCCAGCTCACAGGCAGTACCCGGCACACAGAGTTCTCACCCATCTGTTTTGCAATTGCTTGATTTTTGAAAGCTAAGATACAGTTACAGAGGGGAAATCTACCAGAATTAGATCTTAATGAGCTTCAGACCCTCTTTTGAAAGCTCTGGGATGATGATCTTCGGAGTCCTAGTGGAAATTAAGTTTCACTATCAGGGCTTTACTCCTTTGCTTGTAGCAAGAGGCTAGAGAAAGCATGGAGCAAAGTTCAGCAACTGCTCAGTGAATATGAGGGAGAGGGTCCTGGTGAGAGTATTACACCCATAAAAAAATCAGACTGTTAGGAGAAGGCACAGGGGACTGCTGTAGCTACATTCATACACCTCTACTTGCAGTCCTCTGTAATTGTGCAGAGCTCCAATGAAAACTGCCCAAAAGGTTGTTTTGCAGCTATACAGGACCTTGGAGAGGAAGCAGCTATTGCAATCCTACCACGGCGTAAGGAAGCTGCCAGAAATTTCACCTTGTTTCCTCAACTCCCATTCTGCTACTTCAAAACCATTGGCTCCTTTTGGTGTCATCATAACCTGCAACTCTGCTCTTACTTTTGAGACTGCAAGAAGCCACCTTGCTACCAGGTGGCACAAAACAGAGTTTGCAGTACCATCCACTTCCAGGAATTCAGAGCTGCATTGCATTTAGACCAGAGTCACACAAAGCTGCATGCTGTGCCTTGCAGCCTCTGCCTCAAACAGCTCTGAGCAAGCTCCCATGAGCTGCTTGGCTAGAGCATTTTGTCCTGCTTGATGAGGAGGGTGCCCCCCCCAACTCCACAGCACAAGAGCCAACACAACATTATGTTGCAACTGGAATAAGGGCCACATTTATATAACTCTTGGAATTCATTTTTATGGGAAGGCCAGCCACGAACTGTAGGAACTAAACTCTTCTGAATCTCCTAGCATCCAAGCAGACAGAACAGAACAGTATTTTCCAAAAATTGGACTGGATTTATAAACCCTGACTCAATGCATCCTATGGCGTACCAGCGCCTTACATGAGCCTATCCTCCTCCAGCTGCTGGGCCAGTGACTGAGCCCCTACCAAGAGGGTGTGGGAGTTTTTAATAGGACTATTCACATGCCAGGCTTTTCAGTTAAGAACGAACTAATCCCGTGGTTTCACAAATCCCCTGCCAGAAGAGCTGTCCCAGTAGCACGGTGACTAATAAACAGACCCACTGCTGAGCAAGCCCCAAGCTCTCCAAAAGCTCAAGTTCCTATTTCCTAACGCAAGTTCAGGCAGAGCTGGAGTTGGCCTCTGGCAGCAATAGCAGCACCTCAGCAGGGGCGGCTGCTAGAGATCCCACACGCTGCATGTCGACAAGACACTGGCTGTGAGTCTTCTACCGTGCCTCCTCCCCAGCTGCCTGCTGAAAAGCAGAGACCTGCGCCAAGAGCCCAGCAGCACCCGATGAGCTCCTCCAGATGCTAACAGCAGCACACTGCCTCAACCCTGCAACCAGTTTTGAGAGGTACATTTGCCTGTTTCGGCATTTTTTCAAGTGGTTCACACACTTAAAGAAAGTGACTGAGCCAGCATTTGGCAAGGGTGTGCCTGAATTACCACAACTTTTGTTCTCTCTCCTCCCCCGCAAAAGCTAGTAAACTATGGCCAGGTCACAATTCCCAGAAAGCTGCCTCATGCAAGAACACAACAGCCTGTCAGAACAACAGCCTTTTTCTGCTGAGTATTCAAGTAGGGTAGCGCTCGAGATTACAGTGACATGTACTTACAGCCACCTCCTTTCAACACTTGGATCGGGCCCTCTGTTTTTGATGCAGCTGGCTGTACATGAGGCATAAACACGACTGAAGCTTTATTCAACATACCACTGTGCCAACACCTCAACATTTCAGATGACATTTTCTTGTGAGACCTCAGATCCACAGTAATACGACTATTCTCTCCTGCAAGTTTGCTTTGTCATAACAAGGAATCGAGCCTTTACTGTCTTTCAGACAACTGTCAGTTATCAAAGCCCAGCCTGTACACCCTACTCAGAGTGACCCATGGCCCCACCAGCTTGTACTTCCACCCCTTCCTTCTTCAGCATCCTCCCATAACTCCATTGGAGAATTCTGAATCAAGTTAAGGGCTCAAGCACTTCCAGGCAAGGACAGATCTGTCTTCTTGCACCCAGGCACAGAATTAGCTTTCGCAACTTCCAAGCTGAACTGATGCTTTCACACAATTATCTGCTGTAACCCTGACATCTCACTCCAAAGCACCCGGGGCCATCACCGCATATATAAAAATTAAAGTATCATTTGCCATCTCCCAGGCCTGAGGCAGTAAAGCAGCTGAGGGATTACACAGCAGTCTGCAGATACCTACATCGCCCACATCTCCCTTCAGATGACTGCAGCCATTACCACCTGGCTTGTTGCTGTCTGTTTGGTCTGTTTATAGCCCCCAACCAGACACTCCTGAAGCCGATTCTCTGAAATCTCACCCAAGAAGCACCCAGAGATCCTTCATTCCTTGCAGAATTTAGGACCTTTTCCATGGTTGCATACCACCAGGAGTGATGTGCCCCCTTTCCCCTGCTGTCAGGCAGCAAATTCCTCTGGGCCACAGCTAGACACAGAGAACATCATCTTTGGCCCCTTCCCCTATCAGTCTCACCTCTAGCTCTTCACCTTGCCATTTGAGATGTCCTCAGCACCAAACAGCAGCCTGTATTTCTAGCCCAGCCTTTCCTGGAGTTGAACTCAACCTCCCCAGAACTTCCAACCCAGCACAGGCAGGTTTTGTTTCCTTAGAAGCCCCTCAACAAGGTAGCCCTCTCCAGATCCTTCCAAAAGGTGAGGTAACCCCTCCTAATCTGCCTGCACCTCCAGTAAGCTTCACCTCTACGTACTGTTCCCCCCCCCGCCCTTCAAGCGCAAGCTGCACTAAGTCAGCTGTAACCTCAGAGGTCCCGCACACTGACAGGACATCAACCTGGCCCCTAGGCAGCAGTTTAACAGAGAGGCAACGAATCATTCAGAATCAAAGAGAAACAGAGCAGAAAGCAGTCTCACACTGCAATAGCCGAGAGCAGAGGAAAAACAAGACGAAAGCACTGACAGGCTGCCGAGCAGTAATACTTGCCAGGAAACCCAGACAGCATCATCTTCTGATGAGGGGCAGGACCCAAACAAGGGCTGAAGCTGCAGCAGTGCTGAGAAGCTGACCTCAGCTGCTGCTTGAAGTTTAGCTAGCAGAAGCTATGAAGCAGGTCTCTGCCCAGTAAAGGAGGCCAGAACAAACACCAAAGAGCCTCTGCTGAACCCTGCAGGAAGCCAGAGACCACAGGGTTTGTTTGCCACCATGATTTAGCAGGCTGTGGAAGTGCCATCTTTCTTCCAATAAATCATGTTTTCCTTGAGCTTGTTTTAATAGGACAGCTGATTTAACCAGTAACAGCCTGTGGTTACACTGGGGGACACAGGACAAAGCACCAAGATTAGCAGGACAGCCTTTTGACTACTGCTCTGTTGCTGCATGAGCAGCCAGCATTCACAGGACAGGAATGGTCTACACCTTCCTCAGGTCTCACTGTTCCCATATGCCCTGCCTTACCTGGCAAGTGAAAGCTCCTGGGGACAGGGCTAGTCCTCCTGCACAGTCCCAGCATGCAAGGGTCAGCTTTTCACAAGGGGCTTCTAGATGTCAAGAGCCAGAGAGCATCATCATCTTGCTTTTGAAAGCTCCTGACCACATTATGGCTTGGTTTCTATATCCACCCAGTTTGGGGTTGAGACTGAACCATTCAGAGTTGAAGATAGATCCAAGCATGCCCACACTTCAGGACCATCAAGTGGCTTCTCCTTGCTTGGTCATACAGCAAAGGAGACGCATAGGAAAGGATCCCCCCACACCCAGGAGAACATCATGAGCTTCACCATGGAATGAAGCGCCAAAAGCACTCTTGGAAGTAGTCTATAGCCCTCACAGCAATGCAACTTCTCTACACAAGAGAAGGCACGCTGCCTATGTCGTTAAGCTGAAAGAGAAGCCCAGCTCCAGCCTTTAGGGGCCCAAATTCCAGGACCACAGTGATAAAATGGAAGAGAGAAGGGTAGCACAGCTTTTCCCACTCCTCTCAGCAAAAGATGTGGTGAACACCCTGTACATAACACCATAAAGCAAAGGCAGCCTCCAGGGGAAAAAAAAAGGACCCTCGGGACTATGAAAACAAAAGCATACACTGCACTTGGCAGAAGCCTGGTACACAGAGGACACGCTCCCCAACATGCATCTGCTGGAGGTAAGAGTCCACAGCTCTGCTTAGGCAGGCCATTGCTTTGGTTCTGTGGTCAGACAACAGGAAGACAGACACACATCACCCTGCAGTGGCTCAAACATGTGCTCAGTATACTTCCAGATATTTCATCACCACTCCTCTGCATGGAGAAAGACAGAAGAGGAGAAAGTGGGGGAGAAGTGCATGTCTTTATATAGAAGAGGCATTTAAGACAGCAAATCTTATCAATCCACTCCTGAGCTGGCTGAAAGCAGCACATCCTTTCTGGGTAGCAAAGGCTACACAGAACAGCTCTGGAAATACTCTTCAAGACTCAAAAACAACCAATCAACCTGTCCAGTCATGGTTTACTCCATGCCATCCACCCTAAATTGAGAGTTTAGTGCTCACTATGTATTGCTACAGATGCATTTGACAGGAAACACAGGTCCAGCACGCATGAGGATACCATTCAGGCAGACCACCGTGGACTCCAGCTGGCATGGAGCCAGGCAGTCTAGGGTGACCTACTTGCTTCAAGCTCTCCAATTTCACTGTTGAAGCCTGAGGACCAAACCAAGGAGATAAGAGAGAACCCCGGTCTTGGAAATCCCTTCTTTCTAAAAGGGGCACATTTATTTTCTTCTGCTAGCCACCCTTTGTCTCCTAAACACATCTTTGGGGATCAGACAGTTACTCTGCTCTTCCCCAAGCTGATGTGACACACCACCACTACTTTGGGGTTACAAGGACTGAAAACTGAAGAGTTTTCACAGGACAAGTCCACACCAGACCAATACCTGCAGGCTGAGATGCACAAATAAAACGCAACAAATTCCTGTGGGGCATGAGACTAGTTCCACATACAGCTTAAGCCAAAGGCAGGACACATCCATCCTCCCATGCGCACACCACTGTTTCCATAAGATGTACAAGTCCCCAGCTGAGCCAACTGCATGGACAGCAGCACTAGGACCCCCAGAGTGGTGGTGGAAACACACAGCCTCTGAAAAGCCTCTCCCAACAGAGGCCCACACTAACAAGCTTGAGCCAACTACCTGCCACTTCTCAGCTGGCCATTCTGCAGCCTTGTTACCCAGAGAGAAGACAACACAGCCTGCTGCTGGATTTCACCATACCAATCACATTCATAGCATCAGCAGGTCAGAAAGAAATCTGTTTCTACACTGCTGCCGTGGAATCAATAGGAATATTAGCAACAGCAGACTCATGACCACTCACCCAAAGGTCAAGAAATTCCTATTTCTAAAGAAGATGCTTTTGTGGACTTCCCGGGTTCCACATACTTTCTGCAGTACAAAGCAGTGCAGACCAAGAGTAAAGCCTGCCAGTCACTTACATTCCAGCCTGAACTCTGCTGCTTAGAAGCAGCACTACCGTCCAACAGCTCTTTATTC